>NW_008608978.1:154217-165515 GCF_000691845.1 Merops nubicus
CTGGGGCCAAACAGCCAGAAAGCAGCTTTGAAGAAAAGGACTTGAGGGTCCTGGTGGACAAGTTGACCACACACCAGCACCATGCCTTTGTGGCAAAGGCTGATGGTATCCTGGGGTGTATTATCCAAAGTATTGCCAGATCAAGGGAGGTGATCCTTCACCTCTGATCACAAAAAGCCATGAAAAGGGTTAAGATAGTGCAGGCTGGGAGAGCTGGGAATGGTCAACCTGGAGAAGAGAAGGCCCAGAGGGATGTTATCAGTGTGTAATAAATATCTGATGGGGAAAAAGGAGTTGAAAAAAAGATGGAGCCAGTCTCTTCTCATGTTGTCCAGTGAACAAATAAGAGGTTGTGAGCTCAAAGTGAAACAGAAAATTCCATCTAAACATAAATAAAAACTTATTTGAAAGTGGTTGAACAGAGGAACAAAACCCTCAGAGAAACTATGGAGTCTCCATCCTTGGAGATATCCACACCCTGACTAGACACAGGCCTGCCTGAGCAATACCTTTGGAGCAGAGGGATGGACAAGATGGTCTCCACAAGTCCCTTCTAACTTCAGCCTATTCTGTGAGCCTATGGTTCTTTTAGTTTCCCTTAACAACAGATACATGTAATCTTCTAAAGGCTGGAAGGGAAAAATATCCTTCTCTATGCTTTCAATATGACAGCAGAATGTTTTTCCAGTGATAAATATGATTCACCAGTTTACACAGGAAGGCCAGATTTTTAAAAAATGATGCCTGCAGACACAATTTGGCAGCTAAGTAGCCAGCTACGTTTTTAAAAATGTAGAACTTGTCTCCCTCAAGTGCTAAGAAAATCAGGCCAGTATTGGTCCAGCACCCCGGAATCCCAGGTGTACCAAGTGGTTCCTTTGCTGTTTAACTCTTGTGCATTTTTACATAAATTGCTTCTCTGGTCCTGTTTCACTATCAGCCTGAGACTCATGCAACTGCATCACTGAAGTAAAATGGCTTTTTCTGCTTTTTTTTTCAGTCAAAAGAAAAAGGAGTAAAAATGAACCAGACCTTCAATGTAAAAGAAGGAAAAAAGGACTCTGGAGAAAGAATTAATACTCTGAAGTGGAATTTGGACTCTGGAACACTCTTGTTGACTAGGGCCAGGTGACAAGATCCTTACTGGCTCTTCCTTCCAAGGTGTCTTCATTATGTTGCTATAAATTTTAAATCCATTCTCCTGTTTGTTTTGGCAGGACTGAGCAGAGTTGTTCATTAATTACGATCCAGAAAAATGGAAGTTCCTGCAGAGATATTTTCTGAGATGAGCTACTTGGTATTAGTGTTAGGTTCCTGGTCAAATTCTCTTCTTGACACCACTTTCTTTTAAAATGTGACTACCAGAAAGCTATCATGCCATACCTTAATGGTTAGAGCCCTGTCTACAGAATTTGCAGAGCTGAGTTTAATTTCCTGTTAAGTCTGAAAGGGTCCAAATTCAGAAATTCTTCATCCTAGGGACTTTGCTTAACTCTAGGGCTGAGGTGGGAAGAGACAGCCACTCCTGCATCCCTCCTTTTATGACTGTGCTGTTAGGCAATGGAATGAAAGATTTATGAGATTAGAAAGCAAAACAATAAAAGAAGTTTAGTCTTCCAGCTGAAAATGAAGAATTTTTTTTTTTTTCCTGCCTTGGTTGAAGCATTACATTAAGCAGTTGTTAAAAGGGAAGCAGAAATCAGAGCCCAAAGCATCATGTTGTGTTCCATTCAGCAGGGGTGGCTCCCTGTTTTAAAGCACTTCTGAGAATGAGGTCATGATGCCTGCACAAGGGTTAGTTTGATTCCAGCAAGTAAGAAACCTGAGTTCCAGGTCTGTTTTAGCATTAGGTGTTCAAAACACCTTTCTAGAAGACTGCATTACCCACAATGGGAGATTAGCTATTTTGGAAGGGGTTAACTATAGTTTTCCAGTTGGCCCAGTGTGCAATTCACAGGCCAAAGACAAGCACAAGCACAATGGCAATTCCTTTGTATTGCAGCAGTTCAGTACATGGTGAAGACTTAGTTTCTAAACTCTCCTGTGGCTTCTTTCTTTTTTTTTTTTTTTTTCTATTCCAATGTCTGTTTAATGTAAACGGCATAAACAACTAACAGAGCAGGAAATTGAACTCAGATGTACATTGGAATCCTCTGAGGTGAAAGAAAGTGTGAAACCATAGGTTCTTCCTTTGGGTAGAGCATTGTCTGAACGCTCAGCTCTTATAAAAATGCCGCCATAACACTGGCATGGCACAATTCAGAAGAGGTGGGCCTGATATTTTTTCCCTGAGAACATTTTCGTGGAGCTGAAATTTCAAGTGAATACGAGTAATTCCATCTGAGGCAGACCAGAGACTGGACTGGGGGGGAGCATTCACATCCACACTTGTGACTGATGTTTTTGATAGGCTACTCCTGGGTATCTTTCCTTTTTGCAGGTACAGGATAGCTCTAATGAGACCCCTCATTCTCTCATGTTCTGTATACAGAAACTCAGTACCCAGATCAGGGCACTGTGACCTAGCTCCTGGGGACAGATATCTAGCAATCAGGCAAGGTGGTGCCTGACTTGGAAGTGTCTCACCCCTTTACCAGCCCAGGCTCCATATTCCGTGTCTGTTTTCTTGCCTGGAGGATGACTCTAATCATACTTATCTGCATATTTTTCAGATATTTCCACAGTTGTTTGAAGATTTCTAAATGTTGACTTACAGTAAAAATATTTTTAATCCCAGTGTAACTCCCCTGGTCCTCATTAAAATGAATATACATTTATATGGGTATAATTCATTTTGCATTAAATAATATAGCTACAGCAAGAGCTACAGCTGTAATACATCTTACAAGGCAAAGATCAACAAAAAAGAATTTTATGTGCTGTACCATTAGAAAATCACTGATTCTTTCTCCAGGTTGAGGCAGGCATCTCAAGAGGGGAAAAATATTTCTACAATGACAATAAATTAGTTCAACAGTAAACATGCAGTAACAAAGTCCTGGATTAGAAGAATATGGCTCTTCTACTGCTGAAATCAGCCAAGGTAGTTGGGAAAACTATTTGGATGCAGTCAGAAAATATACCAAATGACACCAAAATCTAATAAATACAGACAAAGGTTTTAATTTTTTTTCTTTACATTTTTTCTGTGTATATGAAGTAGGAAAGGATTTAAAATGAAATTGGTGTGCAACAGAAGTGAGAATGCCTTGAAAGTACAGCTCTCTGAGAACCTGACTTTACATTCTCATGTTTATCTCCTCATCTCACTAAAAACAGTCCATCAAAGACATACTGAGGTATCACACATACTGATTAAACCAAGCACAATTTAAGGGAGTTAACCCAAAAACTCTTTCAGACACTCAGCTGATTTAAATCAGTGTAGATACACTGGTGTCAGTGGGCTTTTGCTGGCTCACACAAGAATCAGGTCCTGTGTGTTAGCATTTCATCCAAGCCCAGATGCAATTCATTGCAGCTAAGGCATGAGATGACAAAGATGTTTCTAAAAATCCATCCTTTTCCCCTTTATCCCAGATTATTTTATTGTCAAAGAGGGTCCTTTTCTAATTTAGGACTGGTCCCTGGCTGGGGTATCTCCACTGGCTACTGCAGTGCAGCAGCTTTCAAGGTAGTGGCACAGGGAGAGCCTTATAGGAAATAAATAGACGATGTGGAAAAGGTCAGTCAGGTAGTTACAGTCAGAAAGCTGAATGCTATGGTAAGCATTGCTACAAAGTTTCCTGTAAATATTGGACAAACATTATTGGTTTCAAATTATTACTTGATATTTTTCCAAGCCATCAAGTAACTTTTGAGTCCTTGTGTTTGACTCTACATCTCAGTTGCTACAGCATTTTAAAGCCAGCCATGCATTCACTCATTCATTCATTCATTCATTCTCCTAGTCTACTGCGTCTATTATAGCATTGTAACAGCCTTACAATTTATTGCAATGCCGTTTTGGATCTCCAAGCTCCATCACAATATTGTGAATCTCCAGAAAAAAAAGCCAAAACAAACTCAAATGCAGATTTCTAAGCTTTTCCTTCATCAAAGCTGGCTGATGTCCGGATTCACAGAAAGTTCTTAATTAGTGATCACCATCTCCTGAGATCAGAACAAATTATTTGATTCTTGTTAATTTTTTTTCCACATTTACAAGGAGCCTTTGTGGTCACAGAAGAGATCTATTTATTGTGTAACTTTTTCCTTCAAAACAGTTCCCTTTTTCTACAAATTGTTCTCCATCTTTCCTTTCCATTCATTTTATTCTTTAATTTCAGTTGCCACTATTAGTGTGGTTTGTGTAGGTCACTATTCTTCTATGTCACCTTCATTTTCATTTCCCACAACAAATGAGATAAAACAGACCCACAAAATGGTGTGGAAAAAGAAAGTTTATTTCTGCTTTTCATTGTTGTTGTTGTTTGTTTGTTTTTGTGGTTTTGTTTTTGTGGGGGGGTTGTTTTGTTTTGTGTTTGTTTGTTTGTTTTTGTTGTTGTTGGTTTTTTTTGTGAGATGCATGATCAATAAACAAGAAACTTCAGCTCAGACCCACTCAGATTCATGACACCATTTGCAGTGAGAAACTTAAAAATACATAAATAAATAGAATTATCAACTGTCTGTTTCCTCCTGGAGAATTCTAAAACCAACTGTTTATAGTTTCTCCCTTATCAGAATCTATCCATCTAGTTATTTTTTCTTAAGCTTTATTTCAAAATGTTGATTGAAATTCTACACTTGGGAGGGACTGTTGAATTACCTCATATAAACCAATTCATGACAAATTTTAATCTTTTTTATGGTAGCTGTGTTTATTCTGTAAAACTTCATATTAACTTGTTTTTTTAGTCTTAAATTCTCTCATTTGGTTGTCAGAACATTCGGCTGTGTGATGGATTTAAGTGACCAAAAAAGGTCCACTGCCTATTATCCAGGAATATTTGAAATTGAGAATGTCATCTTCAACAGATAGATGGAAACAATGCTGGGAGATATGATGGTAGAATTCATACCAAGCCGTACTGTAGCCTGACCCTTTTCTGTTGTGTTTACTGGAAGCAGTGGAATATCAAGAGCTAACACACATAGTTTGCATTAAAATTAGTGGGAGCTATTTCAGTGGAGACAATTGTGAGAGCACGTGTTAACCCAATGTGTTTGACATATGTGCAACTTTCCACAAGTCATGGAACACTCTTACGTGATATTTCACCAGGTTTTCTTCAAGTATGCAGAGAAGGGCCAACTATTCAGTCCATATGAATGAATAAATCTCATCTGACAGAGGTTTTGCATGCTCTTGTCTTAGATGAAAATCTGGTCCTCAGGCTGCTACAAGTGGCACATTTGCCTTCAAAACAGCTCCCATGTTTTTAGTGGTTTTGATGCTCCTGAGAAAAACAGACAAAGACAAAAGATGAAAATGAAGCCAATCATCTTCAGACTTAAAAGCTAAATTTGGATTTTTGACTCTGTCAACGTGACTCAAGGCTATGGGAAAAGTCAAGATGTGTATTCAGGCTTCTATAGAGGAAGGTTTGTCTAGTGTAAAAGTCTTGACACTGTTTTGTATGGACTCACACTTTTATATCCCACGGAACACACCCTTCTTTTCTAAAGGAATTTCAGCAGAGACAGAAAAAAAGTCTTCCGCATATACATACTACTTTGTGTCCTGATATTTTATACACTAAATCTTGCTTTCTGTTAAGTGTGCTCCCCCTGAAATCAATAGAGTTTGCACCAGATAACTATTAACATATTATGGCCATGAATTTATCCCCATAGCTATTTCTTGAAAATGTCCACTTAGAGAAGAAAGAGATCCTGAGGATACAAAGAATGAAAATACTTGCACATCCATTTTTTTTCCCAATGGCTCCATATTCCATATTGAACATGTTTGAACTGATTTAGTGTTTTGCTCTGAGGTAGTATGAAGTGATAGTCTGCAAGAGGGGAGAAGGTAGAATGAAAGGCATGCCAAATATATGCAGAAAATAAAACATTTCCAGACTGGAGATTCCTTATTTTTTTAATATCAATCCTAGAAAAATATATATTTTGGCTAGGAGACTTTGCTTCGAACTACTTAGAGGGCAACCTTCAGTCTGATCGTAAGTAGCCAAATCCAAGCTGATATAATGCTACCGATCATACAGTTTTATATCTCTGTTGAATCTGGCCCATGACAACTACACCAATGTGTAATTAATGAAAGCATAAATTAATCAGTAAAGTCACAAAATTGAATAGCAAGTTAAGCTGGAGAAAGAAAGTTTTTTAAAAGTCTAACACTGGATTGAAAGACTTCAGTTAGTGACAGTTTTCTCCTTTTAACAACTGGAAACAATAAGTATTTCTCACTTCTTTGAAACTGGATTTTTTTTTGTATCATACACTGTTAATATATAATAAGCCATGCTAAGCACTTAATTCTGTAATGTATATAACAGCACACAAGTGTAATTTCCTTGTGAATCACCAGTGTAAAAAAGGTTATTTTTTTTAATTCACTCAAAGAATTCATATATATTTTTATGAGAGACAACTGTTGGGCATTTATTTCTTTGAAAATCCTGTATTCTGCCATTTGTTCCTTAATAGATAGATGTCTGTAAATAATCTGTCTCATACTTTAACCATGTCATCTTCTGTTTTCAAGAGTGTGTACTCACAGTGGCAGTGAGAGGAAATTTAATTTTCTCTGAAAATTACTGTTTACTTATCTGACTACTTTTCTGAAGAACACACTGTTATGGACAAATGAAACATTCAGGGGAAATAGGTGTCTTATTTTTCATGCCTGAGGACATATCTTGTTGTCAGGCATCCAGGTGTGTTTTATTGTGCAGTGCTGAACAAGAGCTACTGTGAAGGTTCATAAATTTCACAAACCATATCAGAGATCAAACCTGGTCCTTAACTGTTAAACTCTGTTTTCACTAACACTCCATAGTACTCTCTTTCTATCTGGCTATTTTGAGTTTTAGTGGTGATATATTTTTCCAAAAGTCCAGATGGAATTTATTATGATTTGGACTATTATAGCATTATGAAAATATGACCTTTTCTTTTTCTTAAGATTATGCTGCTTTCTTAACTCTTTGCACCATGAAGCCTCTATGTCTTATGACCATACAGTTAAAACTAAAGTCTCAGAAAAAGAAGGGGGGAAAAAAGGTAATATTAAGGATACATTGGTGTACATGATGTTTGCAGAGCCCTGACTCCTAATTCCGGTTCTGCGTGCAGTGCATCTGCATCTTTCATAAAGTTGTTTGATTGCTTGTTTTTTAGGTTATGACAGTTAAAAATTTACCAGCTTACACTGAAATTATATATTTGTTGCTTTGATAGCATGAAAATAGGAATACAAGCTTTGTTGAGGTGCCAGTCTGGAAGCTGTTGGAGCCACAGGAACATCACCTAAGTGATCTGTGAAGTTGATACAGTTCTAAATACCCTTTCTCCACTCATTTAGTAGTTTTCTGCCAAGGGTTAACTAAAGAGCGTATGACACAAAAATGCAAATTCAGTGAGTTAGCACTGGAACTATCAGCCATCCCTGGGCAAGAACTAGAATGAATCAATAAAGTGATAAATGATCCCTCTGTGTTGTCCATAATCTCAAACCCAACAGCAAAGTATTCAAAAGGTTAGCGTTCCAAGTAGAAAAGAAACTTGGCTGTTCCAGAGGAATAAAATTATGTCATACTTGCAGTTGTCCAGAAGACCTGGGGCATGAAGGTATTCCCTGTAAGTGAAGGAGAATGAGTCAGATCTCAGCTGTTGTGAATCAGTGATATTGCACAGGGTTGATTAGATTAGCCAGTTAACAACAGAGGGTATTAAGAGATGGATAAACAGAAGTGATTAAACAACGGGGAGCTTTACTTTTAAGCTTGGTTTTCATCTCACATAAATTTGAGGTAATGATCCATAGATGAGCAAGTCAGCCTAAGAGTAGCTCTCTTAGAGTAAGACAAGTAACAGTTTTACAGCACTTGTCTCCTTCCTTTGATAGTCTGAAGTGTCTGTGCACCTAACTTAAAGTCACATTTTTCTATTAGACCATTGTTATAAAGTTAAATAAGTTCTCTCAAAAGCTGTAAATATGTGAGAGGCCCATGAAATAGACTGTTAGCCTATCTTCAGTGTCTATGAAAATGTGACAAAACTAGGAAAAAATCCTGCCCTGTATGTTGAGAGAAGGGAGAAGAGGAAAACTAGTTAAAGTCTTCCCAAAACAGTCATTGTCCAAAAATTATGTCATTACAACTAAGGAAAATTTGAAATTTTAGATCAGTCTTCCACAATTTTTGTTTGAGGTGGGAGGTGTATTTTACTTTAATTTAAAGTGTATTCTATGTTTAAGTTGCTTTTAAATCCTTTTTCCTCATTTTTTTCCATTTCCAAGCAAAATATTTTATTATCTTCGTGTCTTGTTATTTCATTGAAAAAAGATTCTAAATAAATATTATGATATTTTTAAAATTTGCCCCTATTTTTTCCAACTCCCATTTCCTTTTCCTCTTTCTCCCTCCCCTATGCTTTCTTCATTTTTTCTTATAGTTGCTAAGGTGAAAAAAAGAAAAAAAGAGGGTTTTTTAATGAATCAATATATCTGAACTCAGTGGAAGCTCCACATTTTGGGTGATTTTACCATCTGATTTAAAAAAAAAAAAAAACCATAATCTGGGTTAGACTATATACATGGAGAACAGTAAAGAAAAAAAATTAGAGTCAATGCACGCACACAGAGTATACTGTTGGTATTGTCATCATCCAAATTCTTCCTCTAATTATTACTGGGAAATTGAAAAATCATGCATATGAGCTATTTTTTGCCTGAAGGGTCTGGCATGGTTAGAGGAAGGAACTCAGCCTTGGCATCCCTATTCTTCAGCACAGGTTAATGGCTGCTGCCAGGACCTGAGCTAGATAATTTAGAGATTGTTTTAGGGTCTCTTTACTACATTGTTGTCCCTTATGCAGCTTTAAAGTAGATTTATATTGTGTGTTAGATGACTTTTCCTTCTAAGTTACTTGGAACAACTTGCAAGTTAAAGAACAGTTTGTTAATTGCTTTATAACGTTTATTTCCTGTAACCAACCTGCTCCTTCTGGAAAAGATATATTTAGTCCAATTTCTGCAGTGGCACGTATATTTGGTCTTTTTAAAAAGACCTGATAACTAGATTACTTGACAAACTGGAATGCTTCCAAGACAGCTGTTTCAAGTTTCTTGGTAAATAGTCTGTACATTGTATATGTTTGTGAAATGTACATCATTTACTTTACAAAAATCCGATCTTCCATAAATCTCTGTTCACAGAGTACATTTTAATGCACTGTGTCCCACTTCTTAGGAGTTTGCCTATTCATATCTATGATACCACACATATAGTAACATGAAAAAAAGGTTCATGAGGCATGTCTTTGAAGTGTGGTCATTGGCCATCAAATGGACCTGCTTTTCAAAGTGAGAAATACAAATCATCACTGTTTATTTTCTCCATGAAAGAAATGCAATGCTTTGCTTTGGAGCCTATCCTGATGTGAACACGTGCTTGATAGTTGTCACTGAGTGGCACTGTATTGATTACAGAAAAAAAAAAAATTAAGAAAATTGTGAAATCTTACTCTTGTACATAGTTTGAAGTTTTGGGGTGTGTTCTGTTTTGTTTTGTTTGGTTGGGGTTTTTTTTGTTTTTTTTTTAAATTATGCTACTTGAAACCCTGTAAAGAGAAGTGGTACTGTACTTACGTCACCCTTGGTGCTCATTTAGAGCATGCTGGTAGCTGCTGATAAACCAAGCCAGCTCTGCTTGCCTTAAGCCTGGGCAGAACAGGCAGATTGCAAGCCTGCTTGTGCCTGAAGGTTGCTTAGCTGCATGCATGTTATATTAGCCTGATCTAGTCAGCCCTGGACATAAAGATTTGCCTGTTACCTTGCTTGATTTCACAGTGTAGACATGCTCATGATAGAGTCCTCTGCTACAATACTTGTCTCTGCAGGCAAAGATCACTTTACCATGCATCTGTCAGTCTTCACCAAACTGTAGGGAGCTATAATAAAATTATTCTTCTTCCACCACAAGACTAGATATCATGAGGTAGCTTGACAATGCCTCAGAGGAACGTCTTTGACAGGACCAGAAACTGAAGCCAAATAGCCCATAGAGCCCTTAACTCTTGTCACAATATGGAGTATCAAGAGAAAGTTCACTGACGTCAAAGAAATTGTTTTTCTTCTAAATATGTAGGATAGGCTGAAAAATGAGGTATGAGACCCTAAGAATTCCCACTGTTCAGCAGATATTTGCCCAGTCTTCAATGTCATTTCAGCTTAAAAACAGCATCCTTTAAATAGGGCACCCTTGTACTGGAAGAACCACATTTTAAGCTTCTGATGCAAAACACCTCAAGATTGGCATAAATTCAAAATCACACTTAGATCCAGATCCAAATTTTGTACTGTTCTTCAATAAGCTAAGCTCCTAACATCTGTGGATATTGGGGTATTTGAAATCCAACTCCAAATTCCAGCTAAGCCATGCTCTAATGTAAACACAGTTAATGGCTTGTCAGCATGGGGCTATAATACAATGTGGGTACTGTCATAATATTGATGTAAGGAAACTTTAAATATATAGCCATTTTTTCTGAATATAACAGTGGATTTTGCTCTTAGGAAAAGTCATTAAATCAGTATGTCCAGTTTATGTAGCAGCCAGAGAAAATATACATTTGTGGCAGCAAAGAACGTAACATAGAAAAGAAACTGTACTTTGACCCATGACTTTGCACAGTGCCAAACAGTGACTGCCATTTTATGTCATAGCACCTGGGCTGTATACCCATATACTGTGGCTAACATGCAGGCATGGCCGTATGGAAACAAGGAAAAACGTGTCTGACCTGCAACACTTAAGGGACTATTGGAGTAGATGCCAGGCAGAAAGGTAGCTCTGGTTGACCAGAAGCACTGAAGAAAAACAAAAATAGATACTGCACTGGGATATAACATCCACTGTGGTTTCTACCAATGATGAGTTGTTCTCAGCAGTCATTAGTCGTTGAATCAAGGTTGGCTTTAAAGACTCAGGTAGAATTTTTTAGGCGATACATTGCAAACTCAAAGTGCAGTTACTGTTGATCTAAAGTCTCTACAAATACAGGGATTCTTAAGGATTATCTTCTAGTACAACAACAAATAATTTGTTTTGTGCTGTTTTAATGATTTCAAACTGCTGGAAAGTAAGCTTAATTTATTTATATATA
>NW_008608979.1:0-24433 GCF_000691845.1 Merops nubicus
CAAACTACAGGTTATCCATTACAATAAATATGCAAACATAGAAGTAAAAGTTCCTCAATGGTGAAAAAAAAAAGTGAATTAGGAGTCTGGTGGTAACAACAAAGTAGAGTTCTAATTTAATTTTTGTACCATCTATTTTTTATATTAATTACATTAATATGAATGTAAACTGTTAATGACTTAGGAACTTCTGAAAATCATGATTGCTAGAGTTGAACACAACGGAGATGTGATAAAACAGCTATACCTAATCAGTCTTTGCCCATCATTTGAGCTGAAGTAAAGGTCATGTATATGTTCTCAAGTTTCCCTGCTTGCAGGTAAATATAGCAGCTTAAAGCACTGTAAAATTATGAAGCAAATTCAAGCTGTTGTATTTTAATTTTCTATTCAAATGAGCTAAGAGAGCAAAAGTAATCAATTACCACAGTGGCTGATAGTCAGTAAATTGTTATTATTCAGTATCTTTTTTTTTTTTTTCTTGGACAAAATAATTAACAATATGGAAGTGGCTAAGTATTTTCTCTTGGTTTCCAAGTTCTCCAGTTGTGATTCTTGTGTCTTTTATCAATGGATTTATATATTACATTTTCCAAATAAGCTAGAAATGTGACCATCTTTTATGGAAGCATGTGATACACTGTTTATAGCTGTACCACATTTCTAGCTGAAGATCACCTGTGAATATTCACTCGTAGCAAAGCAGTAGTATCACTGTAGATAGTGTTTAGAAGAATGCCTTAGCTTAAGGTCTGGGTAAGGAAAATCATACTTGGTATTTGCTGTGGTTTTGATTTGTCTAAATCAGATCCTCAAACTGGCCATGCACAGTTTGTAAGTATTTGAAAGTTATTTTCCTTTGGAAACATTTCGTAACAAAAATGAGGTTTGTTTGGTTTGTTGTTTTTTTTTAGTGGATAGTATGTTAAGCTTTTAATGGTACTAATGAAGGTTGAAGGATTGTATAAGGTCACATGCTGTTAATAATGTTTTTAAAAATTAAATCTTTGACAACAATGAAGAGTACCTCTAGAGTATATGTTTCACTAGTACGTTGTCTTTGATACTGAGAGCTTACCTTGTTAACAACTGGGACATCTGCATGGTTGGAAAGTTGTCAGAAAGACTGGGTGCTAATTTCTATGTCTGTTTTATAGTCATATGCTAATGTGTCATTTGGTCCATATCACAGGAAATGAAAACAAATGAGAATTAAATGTCTTCCTGTGTTTTGCTGCCTACGTACATTAATAATATATCTCCCCTTGTAATATATAATTACTATGAAAATATGTTTTTAAAAATATAGATTTTCTTAATAAATGAAATTTCTAACACATGTATTAATGTAAGTGTCACCTGTTCTAACTTTTTTGCAGACTTGTCCTCAGTTCTGTCTCTGACTACTTTGCTGCCATGTTTACAAGTGATGTTTGTGAAGCCAAACAAGAAGAGATCAAAATGGAAGGCATAGACCCCAATGCACTGTGGGATCTTGTTCAGTTTGCATATACAGGTATTGTACTGCATACATTGTACTTCCTGCAGAGAAAGATGGTGGTAGTTTTGTTTAGTACATGCCAATGAATTCTATTAATTTTCTAAATTTTTTTTTTAAATCTCATTCAATGAAAAAACTTATTTACCATGTCTAGGGCTGAATTAAAATGGTTATCTTCTATCTCCAAACTATTAAATACATCAGACTTGGTAAGCATAAGAGGGCAGTCTAGAAAATTATGTATTTTTCTTAGTTTTAAAATAGTTTAAAAAAGTACCTCCTATGCATATGATTCAGATTACATGAAACCATTGAAGGCACAGCTGTATTTTTTTACGAATAGCCCTATGTTACTGTCTTAGTCATATTTCAGTTTAAAGAATTGCATAAATATTTTAAAATTTTTAATAATAAAATATTTTAAGAATGATTTATGAGCTGGATGTTGTCACTTCCACTTCTTTATATAGGCTGGTACACTGTTGTGTAATGTAGACATATAACTCATAACTTAGAGTTAACTCAGAACTTCCTTCTGAATAGTTACTACATTTTAATGCACTATAGATTTGTTTTTTATCCTTCTTAAACAAGCTGTTAATGCACACTGTGCATTAATACAAAAGAACACTGAAGTTACAAAATGAAGTAATTAAAAAAGAGGAAATGCCAATGATAAGATTTATAGTCTGAGTTTGTCTCTCCCTGCCTATGAATCATATAAGCATAAATTACATGCTGTTTTGTATTTGTTTCCTAAAAGACATCCTCACATTAAGTTAACAATATTTTGTCATGACATTTCTTTTGGATATTTGATTTTAGCTTCAATTTTAAATGCATATCCTATACCCTGCAGTTGTTATCCTCTCTAAATTTGATCATAAGTTGCCATTTGCTTTAATATATTTAACCAGGATATATGCTTTTTATTTTATGACATAATAACTTTACCATCTTAATAGGAAACAGAAACTGCTAATAAACGTAATTTAAGTTTAAAAATGTTCTTTTTGAAAATTATATTTGAGAAATTCAGGTTCTAGGAATGTCAGACAATCTTCCTTAGCATAGGACTCTACATGTAGGGTAGTGACCACTGTCTTCAGTTGTGGTTTTGCTGTTCAGGAATGTGCATGATCCAGAGGGTTTCCATGAAGTGAAGGACATCTAAGTAGTTTTCATCAAGTATGAGATCAATACTATCTGATTACTAGGTTTGAGTTTAAAATTCATGGCACAGGAATACCAGGGCAAAATCAAGAATACCATGGTGCAGAGTACCAAGAGGCCTTACTGGCAAAGTTAAATCATTCTGTAAGGGAAAGGTAAAACCAAGAGGAGGTAAGAGGAAGATGGGGGACAGTGTTGTTCCCCTGGAAGCGTAACTGTGGAAATATGTGAGAACTGAGTGGTTCTCTTACCTCAGTTTTCACTAAAACATCACATCAAAACAAACAGAACAGTTAATATTGACAATAAAAGATAGCATGTAAATGTACATTAAGAAAGAGATACAGAAGGAAGCAACAAATTACTTAACTGTTTTCAATATGAATGAAGCTATCTCAGAACTTTATGGGTTATTGCTGAGAACTCTGGCCACTGGATGACCAAACTAGAAAAAGCAAACTCCTTCCACTCTTTGCAAAAGATTAAGATTTTCAGCTGCTTTACGCTCCTTGATTTTTCTATGCCATGTGTTGTACTCTGTTCATCATATGAGGTGGAAATGGAAGTTTCATCTGGGTGTTAGGTAAATAAGGACCATCCATTTCTCAAAGGGATGAAGAGAGAACTCCACAGGTAGTGTAATTCCAGTGTTTTCTGATTTGCCTCATGAATTTGCATCTGTAACACTCTTTAAACTGTCACATAAAGGCCAAACTACCTTAAAAATAGTAATATTATGTGCTATCAAAATGTCACCTTGAAGAATTAGTAACTTAAGGTGGTAACACAGATGTCTAATTTCTGCCACTTGTACTGGTTATACATCGGTGCAAGTGACATGTATGCAAGATATAAAAATTATCTTTTTCTTTCTAACCTATTTTGGAGACCAAATAAAACTTTAAAAATATCTTCTTAAATTTACAAGGAGAAAGGAAAAGGAAATTTCCAAGGGAAATGAAATTTCACAAATACTTGACAAGAGGAGTGATGAGTTTCAGGAAACATGAGTTCATTTTGCACGCTAAAAGAGAACAGGTATTGGATGCCATGGTCAGTTCTGGTTTTGATTACTCTCCTTGCATTTCTGTTCCATCATGTTCTTTGTTCTGACTTACTCTGATTTATCCTGTTTTATTCTCAGCTTGTATCCTTATCTCTTGGAATTCATGTTCAATTATTTCTTTTTCTGTTTCTTTTCTCTGCATCAGGTGTCTTATCAAGCTCCTAGATTTCCTAGCTACAGTTATGCTAGCAAATTAAACTATACTATGGAACATTTGCAGGCATTGGAACATGATTATCTATATTTCTCTTGGCAGTTTTAGCCAAATCCAACTAGCAATCTCTCTAATAGACCTTAGGTATAGCATGGATATGCAGGCTTGTCATGGATGTGGCCATCATTGTACAGAGGGCAAGAGTATTCCAAAGTGCTACAGACTGTTCAGTGGTAATTCACAGGTGACCAGAGAGTTCTTAGAATATGGTACTAAACATCCTCAGTTTACTGAAATTAAACACAGTCTTTGCTCCTTGGTTAATCGCTTTTTTGCCATGTTCTTTGTCACATCAAAACCTGTCTCCTCAAATCTTTCTTTTTTTCTCTTCCCTTTTTTTTTTCCACCATCTGTCATGATTTATCTGGTTTCGTAGTTGCTTGTCTCTTTCTTGCCTCTGATTCCTTATTTACTAACAGTTTAGTTCATGTCCCCTTTTCCCTGAGTCAGTGCACTTTCTTCTTTGTGCTGTGTGGACGTGGGCAAAGGGAACTTACTGAAAAGTGAAGGACTGTTCTCATATGCGATAGTGTAACAGCCCAAAAAATTCCCATTCAGACTTTTAATCTCTTATCTGGAGCATACATAGTCTAGACAGTATCTGGAGAATTCAACTGCCAGATTCCAATTACTGACTGCCCAGTATGTGAAAACAATTTCAGAAACTCATGTCCATGGTCAGTTTGGCTCTTTATTCCCCAGGAATATCAAATAATTTTTGACAAATGGGTAGTTATTCACTCTTATTCTATTTTCTTTTTCCTGTCACTGCCTTCTTAGCTCAAGAAAATTTAAAAAAAAAAAAAAAAAAAATTTTGCATATAATTACTGCTGTTAGAAGTTTTTTCCCTGGGGACACCTCAACGTTTCAGAAAAAAACATCTGAACATGGGCTTGTTTGCAAAAACTTAGAAGTTAGGAGTGTTAGACTGCAAATATTTTTAGCTGTGATTTAAAAAAGAGAACTATTTCCACATTTTATTAGTGGTAATTCAGTCAATTTATACTTTTTAGAATCTCGTGAAATTATTTCATTTTTACTATGAATAATATGTATTAAATAGTAGTTCAAGAAGGGCAAAATATTCATATCTATAAAAAGCATTACTGTGGTGAAAAGTATCCTGTACCAGTACCAGACCCTTCAGCTCCAGCAATAAAATAAAATTCTATTGCAAAATATCAGAATTAAAGTTCATTGAAGGGGAGGTTTTGTACATCAGGCACCTAAAGAAAGATAGGTATATTTTTTCTGAAAGGAGAGTTGCTAACATTTGCTATAACCATCAGTACCAAAAAAAGAGGAATATTGGCTTAGTTTTTGCTTTGTGTATCTTCAACTTTTTTGTCATGTTAATTAAAATAGTTCTCACCTGTGCTTCTAGAAACATCCATATTTTTCTGGACAGAATTTCTGTAGTTGCTGTTCAGTGCCATTTCCTCTTAGATGTTGAAATGGGTGTGCCTTTCTAAACACATTCTGCACAGTGGGTAGAAAAGCCTCTATATTGGGACAGATCATAAATGCATTAACTCAGAGATTTGCCAGTAGTAATATCTGATAGTACATATTTGAATAGTCATAATTTGGCTGGCCTGTCCCCCTAGCTTCCAGCTTTATGGAACATAATTTCATCTACTTCAGTAGTCAGTGATCACATATGAATTTGTCTAATCCTTTTGAAAGCATGTATAGTTTCAGCCACAGTAGCATACTGTGGTAGTGGGTTGAACTCTGTAAAACAAAGTATTTCCTTCAGTACTTCCAAATTTGCTGTCTGATAATTTTGTTTTCTCATAGTTTCTACTTATGTGAGAAATAACAATCATTACTTTTCATCTCGTTTGTGCAAATGATTACTTTATCTGTTACTATTATACGCTATCAACACTCATTTAGCAGATTACTTACTAATATCATTAACAGCTTAAAAAAATAGAAACTGTGCAACACA
The DNA here is from genome assembly GCF_000691845.1 of Merops nubicus. Taxonomy (NCBI): domain Eukaryota; kingdom Metazoa; phylum Chordata; class Aves; order Coraciiformes; family Meropidae; genus Merops; species Merops nubicus. Next base: position 5,910 of record NW_008608979.1, read on the forward strand.
GAGAGTAATGTTCATCCATTCCAAAATCAATATTTATTACCATAATGTACAACTTATTCTTAGACTGACTTTAGCATAATTGATCTTAACTCAGGCCAGCATGGAAAGTTTGGTCACTACTTGACAACCTCTTTGATATGATCTTTTGTTATTCTAAGCCTCTGGTGAGAACAGAAAACAAAACCAAAACCAAACAAAAGCACTGGTACAGTAGTTGAATTTTTATCATTTCAGTTCTACATTTCCGTGCAATTTTTCAATCTGATTAGAAACATCCTAAATATTATTAGGGAGGTAAAAATTCTGTGTTAGAAGATATTTTACGTATTTTTCTTTCAGTTATAAGAAAGAGAAGTAAACAGTAAAAATATATGTGGTATAAATGTTATTTTGGAGCTTGTCTAAAAGTGATCAGTTTTTATTATCATAATCTTTAAGTATGTGCTTTCTGACTACAAATGTACTTTCCTCAGGAGCCTTAGAATATGGGATGTGGAAGCTGCTTCCCTGTTTCAGTAATGGAAAAAACTTTAAGAAATCTTGAAAACTAGTTCATGATTCTCAATCTTATACAATAAATAAAAGAAAAATCAGTTTTGCTAAAAATGTGAAAGAAAATTAATAGATCATACTTATTTCAAAATGAGGCTATTGTCCTATGTTTATTTAATACTTACAATCAAATTTAATATTTATGATAAAGCGGAATTCTGATCCAGTACCCTTACACTATGAGCTAAAGATAATATTTTGCTACCATCACGTTAGCTTCCATAACCGTTTCTGTCAGACTTGGTTGTTCATTTATTGGATTTAAATCTTTTAAACAGCCTTTGTATTTCAGGCTTTCACTGTTTAAGGGGAAATTTTTCAGTCTTTGAAAGAAATAAAAAGCAGCACTTTTTCCTTACTTGGTTTTCTGTTTCATAATTCAAAGTTTACTGTTACAATAGGTCCTAAACAATTTTATCTATATGTGTAAAAGATACAGATACATAAACAAAAAAAAAATATTGAGATCAAATATATGTATATGCATATATTTAAAAAAAACCCTTCTCTGCTACCCTACAAAATAAATGCAGTTTTTAAAATTTATTTTTTAGATGTCCCAATTTTGTTATGACTTTGTGTTTGTTATCAAGAGCCGTAACTTATATTGAACTTTTTAGAAAGTCTTTCCATTTAAAATATAACTAACTAAATCTCAATATGGGAGACAAAAAGTAACTAGGTAGCAATACCAGTGAGTTGAATTTAAGGGGGAAAAAAATGAAAAAAACACACACACAAAAAGAAATAAAGGAAACAAAACAAAAAGTGTGTATTTTCTCTTTGCCAGTTGTGTAATGTCAGCATATTACTTCATTTGCAAAGGAAAATGAACATTTTAAACTCTTACCAACTTTAGGAAGAGCATGCTATCTATGAGAAATTAATGATGTTTCTGAGGCTATATATTAGTAAAGTTGGACAAATGATTAAGTAAGATACGTTTGGTTTGGATTCTTTTTGCTTGTTACACTTTTTTGTTTTCTTTTTCTTTTTTTTAATCGGCAGTACTTTTGGATTTTTTTTACTTCTTAAAGAAAAAACTACTCTGTTAAATAAAGGACTCAAAGTACCTAGCTCTATTATAAGAGGATTTATACAATGGTAAATTGTCCTCCTTGTATCTTCTCAATAGGTAGGTGACAGTCATGAAACACTTTGAAGCTGGAGTGTGTTCACTCATGTGTAAGGAAATAGACTTCTAAATAATTGAGAAGGTAGAATTACATGGTGACCAGCAGAGTGTCAAGTTCTGTGTAGAGCCTTGGTAAGATCTGCTCCTAAGTGAAGGCAGCTGTCCATCTAAGAATAGTAATAGGAAAGCAGAAAATTAGACTGCCAAAAATACTGATTTAAAGAAAGTAAAAGATGTTAAGAGGTTCTATGAAGATTCAACATGACTAATTCTAAAGTTAATGTGATGGATGCACCTATAAAACACAATTTGATTAAAGCTAAAACAATTTGAATGTGTTAAAATATGTACTATAAACTCTGTTAGATGGGCTTTGGGGTTCTTTTTGAAGAGTTTTTATATATGTGTAAGGATTACATAACTGACAAACTTAATTTTGTAAATAAAATAGTAAGGTAGCTCCATATTGTTTTATCTGAAATAAGCACAAAGTTTTCTAGTTACATAAGCTAAATTTTAATGTAATTATAAGTTGCATAATTCAAATTATACATATAAATATGATATAGATTTGTTAGTAAAATGCTGCATCAAAATGATGTGCTTCTTGGAGTTTGCACAGATTCACAAGAGTAAACCACAAAGGTTTTCCCACTGTTTTTTTGTGAAGGATATATTTGACTGGTTAAAAATATACTAGCTTAATCTATGCACACTTTGGTGCATTTGATTTGTTTATTCAAATAGACAAAGTGCCTTTTATCTGTGATGTAGAGGAACTATAATTTAAGAGGGAAGAAAGCCTCCTCTTTTACATGTCTGTTAAATATTTCGCATGAGCCAGCTGAGGAGCTCTGAAGCCAACATTTATGTGCAACAGCTCTGCAGAAAGCATGTTTTATTTTTCAAGCAGCAAGATGACTGATAGCAGCAAATCTAGCACTGAGATCCTAGTGCCCTGGGATACATGGATATGTGTTCTTTGATCTTTTTAGAGCTCCAGATAAGCAGTACTACAGAAGAGTATTTCTATACCTCATTTTCTTAGGTAATGCTTCTTTTCTGATCTTAAAACTTGAGTTTTCATTATTTGCAATTATGCTTACATGCTTTAGGTAGGACTGGAACTAGAGATTGAGCTTCTGGTGTTTTGCTGCCATTGGTGACTCAGGGAGCCTTCCTTTGAAGTTAGGGCAGGGCTGTGAAGTTACTATGTGTTTCCTCACGCTGCATTGGGCTATCTAATTAGTATGTGTTCCCAACAGTGATCAGGAGAATAGGCTGATGCTTTCATACTGTTAATGAAATAGAATAAGCAAAAATCAGTTAACTAAGAGAAAACAAAAATTCTGTGATTTATTAATGCACATCTGAGGGAAAAAAGAGTGTGGATCCTACATGGAAGAGGTTCAAGCCTTACTATATAGCTTTTAATTAAATTTTATTTGTGAGATTCTTTAATTAAAGTACTGTCAAGTGTATTCTTTGTCAGTGTTACATCTAATAACACACACAGGGCAGACAGCAGGGATGCAGTAAGAAGGAAACTGCCTTTAAGCACAAAGGACCCTTAGGTTCCTTCAGAACACAAGCTTTATTCATTAAATATCCCGGGGAGGTTTGCTTTTTTGTTGTGTTTTTTTGGGGTTTCTGTTTGTTTGATTGGTTGATTTTTTTTATTGCTGAAACTCAGTTGTCTATGAGAATAAATGATAAACATAGTTTTGGCCTGTGTCAATTTATAGTGTTCATACCGTCCAGGGGTTATCACAGCCACAGGATCTTTCTTCAGTGTGCAGTTTGAATGGTGACTGGGATGGTTTGGAGTATGACAGAGTTTATTGTAAAACTGAGACCATTTCATTCCAGTTAGCCTCAGTGGTAGAGGCAAGTCACAGACAAGTTTAACTTAATAGATACAATGAAAGGCTGTGTGTATATCACTAAAGGCACCTACTCATGCAAACAATCCCTGTCTCTGAGCTGATGATAGCCTGCTTACAGTGTTGCAGTCTGCCACCTCTGGGAGATACCGATCCCATTGAGAATTGGAGTGACCCCTGATACTGTGTGTATCATGAAGGTCTTTGCCTCTGCCTCTGTGGCATGTTGAGTAAGTTCAAGAGTTTGTTCTGTGGTATCATGCTAGAGACCCTTGTGAATATATCTCTTTGTAGCACTTTTTGCAGGACACTATTACCTGCTTCTGTCCCACTACATTTGCTCTGCCATGTACTTGATGATTGACTTTGCACTTTCACAGAATAAGCCCTTGTGAATTTCCATTCACTTCAGATGGGAGATCAATTGTTACAGGAGGGATGAATAATAAAAGGTCAAGTTAAGGTAATTTAATTGACGTGGAAGACACTGTTAGCCATTGTGGAATGGAGAGTGCAGAAAAGAGGTCATAAATAATAGAAAATGTTGGTAGCCCTTGAATAAACTTAACTTCTGAATATGGAATATCCCCTGTGAAGTTTTCTTCTGGGAGCAGATATTTGTCATAAACTCCTTTTCAGGAGTCAGTAATGAAAGAGTTGCAATTATCCACAGAAGCCTTGTTTATCAGGATTACTCCAATTTAGGAAGTGGCAAAGTAGTAGTAATTTCATGATCTGCAAAGCTATCGTTCAGATCATGTCTGAATGTTCTGCATTGACTACCTTCCAAGATCATATGTTCCTTTGCTCCGGTGACATTTCTTACAAGTGCTGGAGCAATTGACAAGATTAATGTTTTCATCTAGTCTTTCTCATTAAGTTCTTCTTTATGCATCAGCAAAGCCTTAGTGCAACACCAGGAACTATGCCTGTACTGAATTAGCAGCTATACTGTCCATGTATATAATTCAAGACTATTCCAAAGTGTGTCCAGCTGGAGTACATGTTTTGCATTCCTGTCACTGAAGTACTAAGTCCTTGCTCACTTCTGGAATTATACAATAAAATCAACGGTTGCTGTTCCTCCTTTTACCCGGGATACTCCATTAAGGGACAGAATTTGCAATTATGTATTAGGAAACATCTGTCTTCTCATTTCCTTTGATGCAGTTATGAGAATTGCTTGGAAAAGAGCTGTGAACTGGGTATCCATAAATTCTGAGTACACATACCCACTCTGCTGAACTCAGCTGCCTAGCTGTGTATCCACAGTTCCAAAGAAAGCAAAAAAAAATCAGGAAAATCACAATGGCAGTTTGTGGAAGATTTCATTCAATACCATTGACGTGTTTCTGTGCTTCTGTCCCTGCATTCTAAAACGTACCTTCATTCCCTTCCTGTTCTGTGCCCTTCACACAGCAGCTCTGCTGAGATCTACCCACAGTGCAGGATACGACTGTAGTTTTCACTTCTTCAGCAGTGCAGTCCAGACCAAAGCAAAGCAAATTTCATTAGACTATAAAGTGAACTCATAACAAAAAATCTGTGTTAATTGATACCTCCATCTCTGTAACTTTCTGTTCTTCAAGCATGGATTTGGACTGGTCTCTTCTACCATAGCCCAAGCTGCCAAATCATTGCCTGAGGAGCTGAAAAGCTTATTCTGGCAGAGCTGAGTATTCCTGCTTCTGAGCTAGCTTCAGATGTGGAGAATAAAATATTGTTCCTTCCAGCCTGAAAACCGAGCTCCTTTGTCCTTGAGACATTTTTTTTTCTTTTTTTTTTTTTTTTCCCTTCCTTTTTTTATCTTTTTTTCTTTTCCTTTTTTCTATTTTTTGCCCCAGAGGTAAGAGCTTGACTGTGTGTGGCACACTTCCCTTCCTCCTACCAACAGAAAGTGATCATTGGAATAAAAGGAAAAAAATATCCCTAAAAAGTATCTAGTATTCAGTACAAGTCTTTTGGAACATGACTTCCCTCCCCCACTGATATAAATTTTGCTTTTAGTTACAAAAGTAAATTCCTGGAGTGATTTTTGATGTATGGAGCGTGTACAGTCCAGAAGCAAACCTCATTATTGAAGTCTGTTGACTAAAAAGAATTAAGGGAAACTAAGGCCTTATATCTGAAATGAGCTTTTGGGAATAATTCTTGTCATCTCGCACCCTGTCTGGTATGTGACTGCAAGATTTGTGTTGTTGGAAATTTAGTTAGGAAATCCTGTTTATATTGGTGTATTTTTGAGGTGACCTCTGTCTTGGGATTTTTTGTTTGTTTGAACCTGTAAATTTGTACTCCTCTATTTATACGTGAAACTAAGCTTAAAATTTCCAAATACGATGACTGTTTAATAGTAGAATTATTGACGATGTAATTAATATATTGGTCATCTATGCAAGTATACTAATAATCTTTAGCAAATAATCCAAACAATGGCATTCACATTTTAAAACTGTTTTCCATAGCCAATGGAAAGACCTATCTTCAGGTGTGTTTAGAGCACTAATGTGTCTTTATTCAGAGTTTATAAAAAGATTTTATGAAGATTAGACTCACAGATAAAGTTATCTATTGCTTTTACTCCTGTTATTTTTATATGTATCTTAAAGGTACCCAAATTCAAATATCTGAGGTGATCTAAGGCACATGAATGACAGTTGCTTCATATGGAGAAAGTAACATCTTAATGTAGCTCTCTAAAAATCTGGTATTTATGTGTCAGTTTATATTTATTTCTCATTTGAGGTAGCAAATTCCCATAATTTTGAAGTCATGTTTGGTAATGAAGAGTTAAAAACCTAGTACTATAACTGACAATGTAATTGAGTATCTAATCATAGCCAAGAGTTATGTATGTGTAAAGTGAATGTTTTCCTGATTTTAACTTTAAATGGTTTTTTAAGATTATTTTTAGAGAAATGTAAATATTTGGTTTTTAAATTTTAAGTTCCTGTCTGAGGAGGAGTTACAAAAAGCTGTCCTTTTCAAGACTTGGATTTCATCCACAGGGATTAAAAAAAGAGTTGTTGTATGACCAGAAAATCAACTGTTCCCAGTCTAGGGGGGATTGAAGTTGTTGAGGACAGGAAAAATTTTTCATTAAGCAAAAAAAAAAAAATTCCACTAGGGAAAAAATAATTTTCCCAATTAAGTCATGTGGTTTAACTTGTCTTTTATTTATGGTGGCTGATACCAAAATGGCTCCCCAAAAACTAAGTGATTTGTCAATACCCTGAAGTAAAAAGATCTTCAGGCCATACATACTTTTGTGGTTAATTTGTGTTTGGTTTAGGTTTTGTCTGATAGTATGTAAGGTAAATAGTCTGAAAATACGGAATGGGCAGATCATAAGTTTTCTCCCCAATTTGGATTGAACTATCTGTTTAGTAGGAGAATACTTTCTTTTTTTTTGAGGTAGTGTTTATTTGAATATCTACAGGGAAAAAAAAAAAAAAAAAGAGCTGTCTTTCTGAATTTTCACTAATGTTAAATTTCAGGCTCTAAGTTCAGGCTCTAAGTAAAGCTGCTCCAGCAGCCATGGAGTGCCTGTCTTCCTTATTTGCAAGTGATGACCATGATCTGCAGGAAATAATTAACAGAAAATAAAGAAGAGTTTGCTGAGGAGAAACCTCTGCAAAGTGAATATACCGTCTGTCATGCTTTCTTGTCTGAAAGCAACTTCACCTTTATGAAAAGTCTGGGAGATGTTAAAATGTAGAATTCATCCTTTAAGACATAGGTCAAAATCGAAACCTTAACATTCACTTCAGAAATCAGCTGGAGACTAAAAGATGGTCTGCTGCAGGGAAAATACTTTTTGTTGCATTTTTCATTGGCCACTGTTTATGGATGGATGTAAGAGGTGACGGTGACACGTGATGTCATTGCCAGGAGTTGACCGTAACAAAGAGAATCATCATCAGAATGGGACCCCGAGTGTTTAAAGGCTGTAAGGCATTTCCAGACACTTCACCTGGTACCTGATGATTCCAGTACTGTATGTCTGGGAGCAGATGATCTGAATTTGTATCAGCAAATATAAATATCAACAGTGTCTCAGTAAGTCAAGTGAAGGTGTTCCTTTTATAGATAAAGGCAAGAAGCAGCCACTCTTAGGGAGAGGTTGCTCTCATTCTGAAGTAGATGACTAAGGACAGATGAAAACTGCTCTAATATCACACATTTCTATTGAGATCTCAAAAGATTAGCTGAGGTGCCTACCTAGCAGATAGCTACAGTTTGGTAAGGTTAGTGATAAGCAATGACAAAAGGGTCTATTGTAGCAATATGAAGCATAACACCTTTTTTATAAGGTTTTTCTAGTCTTCAGTTTAATTTGATGCTGTTTCAAAAAAGCAATTTCTTCTTGTAACCATAGTTGAAAGCAATTCTTCTCCTATGAAAAAATCTGAATAAATATTATCTTGATACCGTCTATTGCCTTTGTTTTAAAAAAAATGGAGTCCTAATAGAGGAGCTGCATTCTCCTGACTGTTTAGCTTATGGAAATAATTCTATTCATACACTTTTCAAAACTGCAGCACAACTGATCAAGATACATGAAATAGAAAGGTTAAAAATATAAATGCTTGATTGAAAGGAATTAGTTCTAGCCTTCTTTTCTGATTCCTTGACACTTCCCATGACTTCACTGTATGCCCTTACAGCTATGGATAAATGTGCAATTACAAGAGAGAAAAAAATTTACTGTGCATATGAGGTAAACTGATATTACCAATATGTTATGCATTTGGGTTAAAATTTGTTGCTTGTGCTCAGAACAAATGAGTAGTACCTATTGAGTGGTCACACCATATTTGTGTTGATACCTATTGGTCAATAGCTGTGGGAGGCTAATTCCTGTGACACACATTGACCTTGTGAACATCCTGCAAAAGTGGCCAAAAATGCATTGATTGCCTCTGCACAAAATGAGTTGGTACATTGTAACCCAAGGAGTGGAAGAAAGACTAAAAGCAAAAGCTAACATTTAAGAGGAAAGAAAAATCCCTTAACTGTCCCTTAACTTGGAAAATTATTTAGCAAAAGAATGAAGATATCAGGGATTTTTTATATATTATCTCTGCTTCACATTGGTAATGAGGTAATAAAATTTATGTATTCATGATAAGAATGCATCCTAAAGACAGGCATTTTAGTTTTTGCATAGGCAATGCATATAAAATTTGTCACAAACAGAACTATAATTTAGAATAACAATTAGAATCCATTAAAGTTCTTTTGATTGTTTTTTTACCATATTTTTTCCTTCCTAATTAAAGTAATACAAAATAAGATTTTAAGCTTTAGTTAATTTGTTTTGCTTAGACAGAAGTACTTATGCAAGCTCCTTATTGGATAAAAATGTGAGAGGGAGGTGAACTGGAGAAATAGTAATATTAATACACCCTTGAATATCTGATTAAACATTTTTTAATATATGCTTGGGTCTTCTAATTGTCAATATGAAACTGCCTGAAGAGTTGACATTGTGTATACTGAGCCTCTTAATAGCTTTTGTTTCAAACTATGACTAAGCTAAACCACTTTATATCTCAGAGGAAGTTGCATAAAAATGTAGTAGAATCCTTCTGAAAAAAATGAATACAGACCTTGCAGCCAAATTTACAGAGGTGTAGATGTTTAAAAATGAAGGTAAGAAAAACTTGGAAATCGCATAGATGGATTCTTCTCACAAGTAACTATTGATAGAATAAGAGGGAATGGCCTCAAGCTGCTCCAGGGGAAGTTTAGGCTGGACATTAGGAAGCACTTCTTCACTGAAAGGGTTGTCAGGCATTGGAACATGCTGCTCAGGGAGGTGGTTGAGTCACCATCCCTGGAGGTGTTCAGAAGCCGTGGAGATGTGGTGCTTGGGGATATGGCTTAGAGGGGAATTTGGTAGGGTAGGGTTAATGGTTGGACTCGTTTCCAACCACAGTGATTCTATGATTCTATGATTAGATACTCACCTATCATTTAAGCTAATGCTTTGTAAATACAGGCTTCTGGAGAGCCCTATCTTACCATGTTTGTTCAGAGAAAAAAGGATTTTAGAAAGGCAGAATAAGACAGTACTGAAAGAGAAACACAGTACGCTCCTCTTTAACTCAAGCTGAGTCTAATATTCTAAGTCTTATGCTAGATGTGTTAAGTAGTAAATTGGTATTTCTGAATTTAGTTTTAAATAAGTCAAAATATAATATATTTATATCCCCACATATCCCAGAAGGCATAGTATGTTTACTCCCTCAATTAAGGCCAAAACTCATTCACACTTTTCCATAAAAATGTGAAAGATCTTTTCTTAAAATGGTTGTATTCATTACATAAAGAAATATAGAATTTATGGAACAGGTAACAAATGCTGTTGACTTAAACTCATTTTAGTCATGCTAGTTCCCAAGTAGTATCCTAATGGTGATAATTTTCCTTAAACTTAACAGAAAGTATCTTAATTTCTAAAATAAATAGATTTATGTGGCTTCAACTGTTTCCTCTGAGTTCTTCTCCTAAGGCTATATTTGGTGATAAAAAGCCAAACTGTGAAACTATTACCTTTCTTCATAAAGGATGGTGATTCTTTCAGTCCTTATTCTGCAAATGGTATCTGCATCATCTTTGTAGGGACAGAGACTTATTTGAGCTCATTGTTGAAAACTAAATAGCATATAAGAAAAGATTTAAAACACCTTTTTCTAAGTTTGTTCTTTTTGGCACATTTCTCAGTCCATCTACTTTTCACAGCTGTTTTGCACATTTTTATTTTTCTTCCTTCTGCTGCTAGGATATCAGTTCTGATAAATAATGTCATTAATAAATATATGGGTCAGCTGAGAATCAGCTGGTGAGTGTGCTTTATAAACATGTGGTGGGCACAAATGATGAGAAAAGTCAGATACCATAATGAGAAACTCAGATGACATTAATAAAAGCAAAAAAGTAACCACTGAAATTATGCTGTGTACTTGATCTGATGTACTAAGCTTAGCAAAAGGATGTATTATAATTAAATCTAGTAAAATATAACTTCCAAGTTTCCATCTTATATAAAGAGCTCCACATACAGTGAAAGAAGGGGAAAAGGTCAGATCTTCAGTGTCAGATTATTGTGTTTTGAGTTTGGTATGGCACTATAAAGCAAATTTTCTTTTCAGTGGCATTCTGAATGTGAAGTTGAGGATTTTAGAACTCAGTGCTATGTGATACAAATATAAGATTTGTAGATTTTTTGTGACAACAAATACAAAAATTTTGTGAGGAAAAGAGTGAGTTTATCTTGACTGTTGAGCTATATATACTTTGAATTGAAAGATCACTATACACTTAATCCTCTTAGAGTTTGAAATTATTTTTTCTAAGCACAGAAGAAATAATGCAGAAATGTTAGTTTCTTACAATTTATATTCTAACTGCATATTTTAAAACTCCTATTCTTTTTTTTCTTGTTCTCCAAGACATCCTTGTGAGCTCTAGTTTATAGCTTCACAAGTAAGAGATTTGTAAGAGAGATACTAATGTAAAAACAACAAAAACAACAACAAAAAATTAAAATTATGGTTGCGGAAGAACATGATGATAAGAATTGTACTTATTCCTCACTAAAAGAAATTATTTTAAAAGTTTATTTTATTCTGTTTTGCCTTTTATCTAATAAAAAAAAGTATCAGTCTGCAAGATAAAGGTAATGACTTGTGAAATTACAAAATTAAGTGCAATTTAAGTATTAATTAATGGAAGATAAATATTATGCATCCATATATGTTCTTCTAGCTAACAGAAAGTCTTTTAGAAGAACTAAAAAAATATGCTGTGAGTGGCCTACCATATGTTACTTAAATAAAATGAAACGTGAAGTTGTATTACAAATAACATGAAATTTAAAGTTTTTAAGCCCTATCTTGAAGATATTTTTATGGTTTTACTCATAGTATGTTAGGCAGCTATTTCATTCTTTGCAGGGAGGTAAATGCGTGTGAGTTTTGCCCTGTACCACTGAAGACAATGCAGGTTTGGTCACCAATTTCAGTGGGAAAAAAAAAAAAAACAACAAAAAAACCAAAACACAGCCTCCTTGATATCCAGATACTTAGATTTTAATCTCATTGTAGAAACAAAACCAGTATTCCTAAATCTTCTCTTGCTTTCCACACTTTATAGTCTCTCTTTGTATTCTTATTATATGGCTGAATTATTAGTAGATTAAAAAGAAATGTTTCTAATACTTTTTCTGTAGAATTATATATAGAGCTGGGATTATTTACAAAAGATCTTTTGATACTGCATGTTTTGTAACTACCAAGTAAATAAGTTTGTGTGTGTTATAAATCTTTTCTTCAGGCTGCCTGGAATTGAAAGAAGACACCATTGAAAATCTTCTGGCAGCTGCCTGCCTCCTTCAGCTCCCACAGGTCGTAGAGGTTTGCTGCCATTTTCTGATGAAGCTTTTGCACCCATCCAACTGTTTGGGAATACGAGCATTTGCTGATGCACAAGGGTGCACAGAGCTCATGAAGGTGGCTCACAACTACACCATGGTAAGGCAGGTTTAGAATATCTAAATTATGCTTTTGTGAATCCTCTGTAACTTCAGTAAGTAAAAATATCTTGTTAGGTTTTGGCTTGAAATCATTCTGTACTTTTATGGAACTTTGTTTTGTAAGTGGCTCTTTTGAAACCACAGGAGAAGTGATTCGGTGAAGTTATGAGAATGGGTCTGCTATGATGTGTGCTGAGTCAGAACAGTATCTACCTCAGCTGGATACATCTCCACGTACAGGTGATAATAGTAAAAAATTTCTCTAAGTCCTTATAATACTTTTTAATCACTGCTCCTTTTTGTTCAGCTATAGCGAAGCTTTGTAATTGTCACTGTTCCGCATGGGAACAGAATCAAGGGAAGTTTAGGTTTGATTTTTTTGGCAAGAATTACCTCTCCTTTTATTCATCTGTGAAGTAGATTAAGACAGGAAGCTGAAGACGAAAGAATTTTGTCGGACAATATTTTAAATTTTCTGAGTCACACCTGACAGAACAGGTATGGCATTACCATTAAAAATTAATCAGAATTAATGAAGCAAAAATATGCTACTTATTCAGAAGCTAAATCATATAAGTAGCCGTTTCACTCTTCGTAGTGTGACAAAATTAGAAACATCTGGTTCCTGAAATTAAACTTGAATAAAGAGTAGATTACATATAGTTTCTTAGGAGTAATGGTCCCATAAGGTCTATACTGAAATTATTATTATTGAAGTAATAGAGCAAATTTCAATGAATCTCCTTTGCTTGTCCAGCAGTTATGTCCTAATTTTATTTATTATTTTCTGTAATGAACACTAGGTTGTAGTTCTCAGGTTTAACTGTGTATTTCTTACCACTACAGCTCAGGTAGTTACACCCATGTTACACTTACGGAGCTAGGTCTGTGACTGGTTTAAATTTTCTTTGTATTTAGACATCTAAAATGCAGTTTTCCAGGTCCAAGCTAGTCAATTTAACCTTCATCTGTCAGTGGAAATAAATAAGCAGTCAGAGCAGTTTGATTTGGTCTTAGAATGAAATTGCGTTAGAATTGAACAGGTATGGATTGAAAAAAAAATCAACCTTTTTATCAATATATTTTTTAGATTTATGCATTACTTTGATATTTCCACTTTCTTTGAATGAAGAGCAGTATAACTAACGTTTTTTTAAAACTCTAGTAGAGAAAAAACTTAATTTTACAAAATTCTGGTGATTCTTTAAAACAATTAATTGAAATATATTTGAGGTGAATTAAATTACTTATTTTAGTACATTTGAAGATTTTTAACTGATACATATCTGATATATCACAAAGTTCACAAATTTGTGTGTCCATTTCTAGGATATTTGGTATATTAAATAACCTGTTACTTTTTTTAATGCACTTAATCTATATTATGTGTAATGGAAAAATCACCAACAGAAGATGGTAGATCAAAAAGGAAGTCAGTTGTAATTAATAAGCCAGCTCTGATGTAACCACAATTACATTTGTAAGCATGCATGATAGTCACACCTTCTCTTTGCTAGAAAAGCAAATGATCACATCTATTCAGTTATGCTATTACAGTATTTTTTCTGTATATGATTAAAGTTCTCATGAGTGAAAAGGCAGTCCTAAAAATGTTTCAAAGTGCATGATCTTTTCATAGGCATCATGTATTGCATTTAGGTGAGACAGGTCCCATCTGCTTGATGTACTGTCCTTTGTTAAAGGGTGTGGATGACCAGTTGCTAATTGGGGAAGGGTGCCTTATTGCCTGTCTTGACTACAACACTCTCATCAGAGGGAATCTACATAAGAGAAAAGTGATTATTTCTTCTACACGTGTGCATAACTGAAAAACTTCTACAGTGCAAAAAAGATACCCTGGAGAGTGTAGCAGAGGAGCAGCAGAGACCTTGTAGCATGAAGAAAGGGCAGGGAAGTGATGAGCAGAGCAAAGAGCAGATGTCACTCTCTGAGGTGACAGAAAACATTATTTTTTCCTTCAGTCTAGGGAAATAGTATGTACTGTGATGAGAGGAAATGTAAAATAGGGCAAAGGGGAATTTCTTAACAAACTCCTCCTGTTCTATGCAGAGAATAGGAAGGGAAGCCCTCCTTAAAAAAAGGACGGAGAAATCCATGGTTTTAAAAAGTTATCATGCTTTAAAGAGAACTTCAAAGCCCTTTCTTTAAAGTTTTTCAAGGTGCTGTCTTTATGAGTTGCAAGTGATGTATGTCATATTCTGTCTCTGTTGAATCCTCTCCCGAGGTGTCATAGAGCTCCCTTAATGCTGTTTTATTTTGTGGTCATTTGCTCATAAAAATTTACCATTTTTTGAAAGCTATACATAATAAATAACTTAAGAAGTTTCTGATATTAAGGTAGTTTAACAGATTAGTAAACACAACTATGTGTTTCTGATTTCTAAATAAAAATGCTTTTTCTTCATGAAAATGTAAGACATGAAACTGGTGAAGTGAATTTTCCTTAGTTTATTGTCTGAAATATTTCTCTAAATTATTTCTCACATAAATAGTGGAATTGTTAGAAAATTAACCTCTCTGATATATGAAAAACAGTTATTAGGATAAAACTTGGGGGAAGCTTTGACAACATTTGAGAGAACTGTAACAACTTGTGAAGACTGAAATAGTATTACGATTTCTTTCTACAGTTTTTAAGATCTTTAGAAGAATTGAGTTTCTTTCTGGATATTTACCACTATAGTGCCAGAATATTTTAGTAATGTATCAATGCAGTGAATAGGGAATTATAGTTGACCAATTGAATAGCCAGTTTTAGAATGCTAGTCATCATAACATTTTTTTTTTAGTAGAGTACAAATTGCAAAGCTAAATGGAGTATATACCCATGTGAGAGTAACAGCTGAAATATACCATTTATCTTGTTCTTTGCATTTACAAAAATATCTACTCTACATTAAGCACAAGAAATTATTTTTGACCCCATTGTACATCTCTTGAACATTGAAGCCAAGTATTGTCAGGAGCAAAAATAATAATTGTACTGTACTGTGCAAATGTCTTACAACTTTCCTCCACCAATTACATTTAATTACAAAGTCATTCACAGATGTTTTCACAATAGCATTAAATGAAAATCAATATATTTTCATGAAATTCATTTGCTTCATTGAAAGCCCATAAAAGTTTTAATCTTCATTTTTCAAAAGCAATTTCGTTGCCTAGTGTCACACTTGATATAATAGAAATTCTAAATTACACTATTGTTCATTAAAAAAAAAAAAAAAAAAAAAATCAGCTTGCTTTGTGCTTTCACAAAACATGTTATGAAGCCAAGACTTTTGAGCTTAAGTTTGGAAATTGCTTCATGTCGAAGATACAAATTTTTTTTTGGAATGCATCAGATTTCATGTGGATTATTTTATTTCTGAGATATGAAGTTACTCTGCCAGTGTTTTCTGGTGTGACATTTTTTGTTTTGTGTTTTTTTGGGATGCTTTGTTGTTTGATTTTTTTTTGTGTGTGTTTTGTTGTTTTTTTGTTTTGTTTTTTTTTTGGAGGGAAGTATGTTTAAATGACTTTGGTAATTGAAATAACAGCATAATTATCCTTATCTCTTGATTTAAGACTTCTGTAATTCTTAATTACAATCTGGGGTTTTGCTAGCTTGTCATATTCTGTAAATTTTCAATCTGGAAAGCCATATGTCTGAAAATTCTGAGAGTAAATGAGGAACTTAAATTATATGATAATACAGTGAAATGCATGTGATGTCGAAAAAAGAAAAGGTGCCAAATGGAGCATATCAATAAGCTTAATCAAATACATTCTTCTAACAAACATTTTTAGTGACAGTTCTTTATTCCTCTATTTATCAGGGCTTTCATACATAAGGAAGGT
Source organism: Merops nubicus (assembly GCF_000691845.1). Taxonomy (NCBI): domain Eukaryota; kingdom Metazoa; phylum Chordata; class Aves; order Coraciiformes; family Meropidae; genus Merops; species Merops nubicus. Next base: position 21,880 of record NW_008608979.1, read on the forward strand.
AACCTCTAAAGTCATCAATTTATCAGCTTGTCATGATTTTCAGAAATTACAGTTATAGTGCATGATCTTATCTATCCCTTTATAAAACAGAAAAAAGTCTAATTTGAAATTGTGATGGTAGCCTTGTTGGGATGCAGCTCTGTTTAGGATATATGACTTTTTATAATATACTTTATTTTGAAGTATTATATGTGTCTGCTGAAAGTTGATAGTAGACTACACTAGTTTAATGAACTCTGTGGCCTTGATGTACTCTTAGCCTTTCTTATAACAACTGTTTTTCTACATTAGTAAATATTGAGAGGGGAGAAGTATGTAATATTTCTCCTTAAAATATAATTGGATTTTGGTTTTAAAGCATGGAAGATTCCTACGAATTTTATTCATGATCGGTAAGGGTTTGACAACAACTGTAGTTTGCTTTTTCTCTGCCAGTGAAGAACATGGTTCTGCTTATGTTATGACAAGATAATGCATAGAAATTATATATAAATTCTAGATATAATTTCTAGATAGAAATTCTATATATAACATATTATATAACATAATGTATAATAATATGTGACATAGATATTATAAAATATAATAATAATGTATAGTATAGATATTATATATAGAAATAATAGATAATGCATAGAAATTTAGAGTCCCAGCATTCCAGGTTATGCTACCAGTTTCTTCATGTAAGTATCATGCCATTTGAGTAATTGTTTCAAATGGAAAATTGAAATACCGCATAGATACAACTATTTAATCTCTCAGTGCTTTACCTCTCAGAAGACTTCACTTAAACCTCAGTTGTCATTTTGCATCTTGAAACTGCAGTTTGAGCACTGAAACCATAGAGCTTGTTTCAAATTTTTATTTCATATATTCCAATATGAATTGCTAAACATAAACTTGGATAATCTTCAAATTACTTTGATGCACTGATAGGAGGATGACCATAAGTAAAGTTTCCATGACCAGAAGAACATACATGAATAAAGTGATTGATGTACCTGTAACCTAGTCAGAATGTTAGTGATATAAAGGCCCCTGACATATGTTACAGTTCCAAGCCTGGGAGATGTGGTATATTTGCAGGTTCCTTTGAATGAAGTGGGAAAATTTGTTTAGTCTCTCATAGATGCAGCTCTCTGCTTCACACTGCGAGGGTCATTAGTCCCACCGAAACATGATTCAAACTTCATTATAAGCACATGGGTGATCTCAATGACATGTACTGGCTATATATAGACCCTTTAACTTACTGAGAGTTCTGATTATCCTGCAGATGGAGCAGCCATTTCATTTATGTGAACTGTGTGCCTTACACATTTTTTGATTACCTTTTATGATGAAGAGCTTCAGTGATCATGTTATTAGCTATATTTATTATCTAAGCCACAGAATTTCACAGTTAAAAACTTGATGGGGTGGAGTGGGGAAGGAGTGATATGTAAAACCTTTCCCATCCAGTTCCATTTACAGCAGGTCATCCTGAAGCATCGTCAAATATTGTAACAATAATCTATATTCAAATTAAGAAAAATATTATTGAGATATTGATAAATGGTTATGACAATCATTAATGAGTTGTGGTCGGACATTCAAACATCAGTGGGTTATTTCAGTGTTAATATGGCTTTAACTAAGATGAGATAAGCAAGGCGAGCAAACGCTCTAGTACTGTAATTTAACAGTCATTTAGCCTGTTCTGTTTGACATGATTTATATACAGCATCGTTAGTTGGCTACCACTATTTAAAATATAGATATATATTCATATAGATAAAATACAGATACTGGTAAAAAGGCAGGGACCAGATAACAGTTTTGTTAACTTCATACCATGCTTCGTTTTAAGCACTTTGACCTTCTTATCACCGCATTGGTGACATACGGATAAATAGACAGTGAGGTGGGTAGAAATCTGACTAGACAGAGAACATTAAAAAGTTGTGACCTTTAGTAAAAAGTCCAGATGATGACCAGTACCTGGTGATGTTTCTGAGAGATCACTTCTGGGTCCAATATTGTTTAAAAACTTTTTTAGTGACTTAGATGATAGGATGGGGTTCTCTCTCAGCAAGTTTGCAGATGTCACCAAACAGGCAGAAGGAGATGATCAATATGTTTAAGGACAAGTCTGCTATTTAGAGGGCGGACTGGAGAACTGAGCTGACAGGAACATCACTGAGTTCAGCAAAGGGAAATGCAAAGTCCTGCAGTCTGGGGACAAATAACCCCATGTACCAGTACAAACTCGGAAGCAACTATCTAGGAAGCAGCTCTGGAGAAAAGGACCTGAGGGTCCTCAAGGACACCAAGGTGAGCATAAGCCAGCAATGTACCCTAGCAGCAAAAAGGCAACAGCATCCTAGGATGTGTTAGTGAGTGACCAAGTTGAAGAGGATGATCCTTCCATGCCTGGCACCCATGAGACCACATATGAAGTGCTGTGCCTACTTTGGTGTTCCTCAGTACAAGGGAGACATGGCTATACTGGAGTGAGGCTTTTGGGAACCTGGAGCACATGGCATATGAGGAAAGCCTGGGGGAGATGCACCTG
>NW_008608979.1:24456-46879 GCF_000691845.1 Merops nubicus
GCTCCCTGCATCTGGCTGATAGGAAGGTACAGAAAACAGACTGTTGTTGGAAATGCAGAGTGATAGGCAACAAACACAAACTGGAACACAGGAAATCCTGGTCGGATATTAAGAGTTTGTGGGTTTTTTAAACCGTGGGGGTAGTAAAATTCTAGAAAAGCGACAACCATAGTAGTTTTTTACAGTCTGTTCTTGGAGATGCTCCCTGCATCTGGCTGATAGGAAGGTACAGAAAACAGACTGTTGTTGGAAATGCAGAGTGATAGGCAACAAACACAAACTGGAACACAGGAAATCCTGGTCGGATATTAAGAGTTTGTGGGTTTTTTAAACCGTGGGGGTAGTAAAATTCTAGAAAAGCGACAACCATAGTAGTTTTTTACAGTCTGTTCTTGGAGATACTCAAGACTTGTCTGAAAATGTCACTGGATAACCTGACCTAGTTAGATGTGCACTGAGCAGGCAGTTTGTCTAGATGACCTCCAGAGGTAACTGAACCAAAATTACTCTATGAGGATATTAAATGTAACTCTTGTACAGTTTCAGTGGTCTTAGATGTAAGCTATGAATCCAGGATCAACATGAAGCAAAATTTCAGATTTTTAATTTTTTTTAAGCAATGTATGACAGATGGGATTGCCAGAGCTAACATTTATTTGACTTTTATTAACAACAAGCTATTGGTAGCATGTTAGCAACAAGTTATCAGTAACACACTGATTTTTAAAGCATTCTGTGATTTTTTTGTTTCTTATGCTGTGTCAGGCATACATTTCCAAAATATATTCTTTCACAAAATGTCCCAGTCGCACTGTGAATGGCAAATATAAATCTTGCAAGAAGACCTGTGCAGGCTGTGTTGAGACTTTATGGCATCCTACACTTTACAAATGATCTGTAAAAGATGTTTTGTTGCAGGATAGATAGTGTTCATAGAAAACTAGAGGGACTTCAGACAGCAACAGAACATTTTTTTCATTTATTTTATTTTGTGTTTTATTGCTACTTCTTCAGAAGCCCTATTTAAACATTTGTCCAGCCACGTAAGAGGGTATTGTGATAGGTTACAGTACTCAAATAACTATGGAAGAGATTGTGTCACACACTGAAAGGTGACATTGTTACCCACTTTACTGAGCATTCACTTGTCAGTGCAATACATTATGTTCTTAACACTTGGGAATAAAAATAAAGTAGTTTTGCTGAAAATACTTTAAGAAAAAAAATTTTAAAATAGGACATTTTCATCCATAGCAGTATTAAATTTTAATTTGAAAGAATTTATTTTTTATTCAACCTGAAATGCTGCAACTGCTGTAGTGTGATGAGAACATTGGTTTTAGTACACATTGCATGCACTTTCAAAAGTGAATTGCTGTTGAAGTGAAATGTTTTTGAGATTTTCGACTAAAGTTTACTATAATTTATATATGTACAAGATGTTATCTTGGGACATGCTGGGAGGAAAAATCAGTGTCATTTAATTGGAACATAAGATGACTCCATATACCTATGACTAAAATGGGCATACTAATCCATTATAAGTATTATTCAAGGGGAGAGAAGGTTGGAACCAGCCTCTAAAAATTGTAATTGCTTTGAAATGCTCTTTACCTTGTGGATTCTGTGACAGAGGCACCCACAAAACCAGACAGCAGCCACTATCACAAAATGGGGGTTTATTGCAACCAAAGTTGCCAGCACTCCTGACAAAAATCAAACAGGTTCAGATGTCTGTTGGGAATAGATCTACTACACAACTAATTTAAGGAAAGGTGAAGCAAAATGGACATGTATGTAGAGGAAACCTCCCACACAGGAGTGCTTGAGATATCACTCACCCAAAGGGGGGCGAGGCTCACTCCATCCAGGAGGTTCAAGATGTGGAGCTGTCACCTTGGATGATGTGTCCAAGGGGAAGGTCCAACTGCCAAGCCCACAGCTCTGTGAAGAACCAGCTCCACAGGTTCTTAGGCAGTGCCTCATTTACACCCTAGCTGAGGGTGAGCTGTGGCCATTCTGGTAGGCTGAGGAGCAAGCCCAGACAAAACCAGGCAGCTGTTTCATCTGTCTGTTGGGGGAGGCGGGTTGTACCTGCCACAGATTCTAATCACAAATTTGGAATATTCACTATAAGTAAAATCATGGTGATACTTAATATTTAAAACTTACATAGTTGTGCACATATACAACTTGCTGTTTATTCCTGCCCCACTAATAACAGAAATTGGAAGATACTGTGTCACAACCCTGCTGAAATGTCACTGATCATTATGTTTCTGGGACTCTTTCTAAATTAGTAATTATCATTCTTCCCTTATACATGGAAAGATGTCCCTGGAAAAAAATGTTTACATTTTGACATACGGACATGAAAATATATTGTTTCCTGTATTCAAGTTGCTTATGCATTTTTCTTTCACAGGAGTTAATTTTCAATGCACACTACCTTTGAATAAAAAGTTTAATTATGTCTCTACCTAAAATACTTCTTAGGTCTACATTGAATGCTAATCCTTCACTTGTCTAGTTAAATTCTTATTGTTAAAGTTGTTATTTTGACACTCCATTTATTTTTTTTTTTAAATTCTGCTCTCTCTCAAGTATCCTTTGGACCAAAAAAATTAAGTTGAAAATATAAAAAACCCCAAACAAACAAACAAATCCCCCCAAAAACCCCCAAAACCAAACCAAAACAAACAAAACCAACCAACCAACCGAACAAACAAACCAGTGAGTGAAATAAATGGTAGAACCAGAGATGAAAAAGGCAAATATTTTGGAACTCAGTGTATCACTTATACCTGACCTCAAGTATATTTTTCCAGGTTTAGAATTTTGTCCATTTTACCACTTTAAAGCCATACTAGCAATAAAGGAAAGTTGAAATCACCAAAACAATGCAAACTAAAGCAAGAGTCCCAAAATGCTTGTGACTGTAAACCAAAATACAAAATTTGATGTTTATGTACAAAGCTAAGGTGAGACTAGTTTATTTAATAATCTTGATAGTATGACTTTCTTTAAATATTAGACTAGCACACTTTTTTAAAAAATCATGACATTAAAGTATTATTATGACTATTTTTATGACTCTTGCTTCCAGTTTCTTTGTTTTGTCTTCTTTTAGAAGAAACTGTACTTTGTAGATCACTTTTCCTGCTTCTGGTCATTCTAAGATTCTTTTTTGAAAGTAATAATCAGCACTTAGCACAGTGTGCTGCTTTTTTAAAACTTCTCCTTAGTACAGCTGTGACATGTCACATTACAGTACCACTCCGTCAAGACACAGTAGGGGAAGAGGGAAGGAAGAGCATTTCAAGAACTCGCATATAGACAACAAGATAATTAATAGGAAATAGAGAAGACAACTGCTGGTTGTAAAATGCTGTGAAATCTACAGGAAAATAGTTAAGCAAATAGTCTATAGTGCATTAATCACAATTTGATGGTTTCTTTATCATCAGGAACTTCAATTTTATTGCCTAAATGCCACATTAAAACGATTAGTATGGCAGAATGCTGTGTTATACCTAGAGAGTGCTGGTATGAAAAGCAGCACTCTCATCTGAATGATCTTTTTACTTTATATTAAGGCCGCAATGGTTCCTATGTTTTAAATTTGTTTCTCAAGTTTATTCTAGTTCCAGAAACATGAATATTCAGCAGAAACATAAGTATCCCATTGAACTAATACTTACTATATTTTGGAATGCTAGCAGAAGTATCGTTTTGTTTTAAGGGAACCCTGGTATGTCTTCTTGTTCCATGGGTGTGGTGGTGGTTTGTCTCTGAGGTTAGCAGATATACATTTCAATCTCTTGAGTGAAGCATATATCAGTTTATAAGTCCTGCTTCATCTCACTGAGCTGTAGGCATAAGTGAATTACTGTCCATAGAGGTAGCTCAGGGCAAGCAGAGTCTTAACCTAAAAAGCATTAGTGGGTGGCTAAAATCAGTTAACATGAATCTGTGTCAGCACATACAGGACTGCAAATATCACACTAGAAAAACACTCCAAAGACAGTAAATTTTAGAGGATTTTATGGGTATTCATGGAAAACAGTGAAGATGACAATCAAGACAGCTTAATTTTGAAGTCGTAAATTCAAAGCCTTTGAATCGGCAAACTAATGACAATCAAATACATGACATTTGTACATGTCTTTGGCCAGATTTAAGGGTATGTACCAGTATTGAGGATAAACATTTTTTGCTTGTCTTCATGAAGGGTATCTAAGGGCATTTAAATACAAAAGCCCTCAAGAGTTGTGTGCCTTGTAGAAAATCAGAAGTTAAGGGCTAAATTCTCTGAAAATGTGGTATATATTGAAGTTTCAATTCAGGGATGCCAAGGAAGAATGACATAACCTGCAAGTGTGTTTTCTGTCTGCTATTCCCAGTATTTAGGATTCAGAAGAGGTCCTTTAAGACAGAAGACCCACTAGTGCTTTCTGTGGGCTTTTCAGATACCAGAGAAGAGGAGGTAGCCTAACAGGAATACATAGACAGTGGGAGGGAACAAAGAAATAACATTGTACAGGATGAAATTGAAATGGGGAGCTCCCTAGTAGGGAAAAAAAAAAAAAAAAAAAGCAGATTAACAGAAGATACAGGAGTGGGACACAATAGAAAAGTCAGTCTTACACATTAGTCTATGATGAGAAAGCCAGCAGAAGACTATATGACCAACAGAAATCTACTTTGTAGATACTGCATCACCAGTGTTATTTTCTTTAGTCATTGCTCTGACTTTTGCAGTCATCAGTGCATTCTAAACCGGTGCATCTTGAAAGCTTACAACTTAGTTTTAATACTGTTTTCATTAAGCTTTGATATCCAATGCATACCATTTGCGAGTTTATCTCTTAAGCACTGGGAGGTATACCAAGGAGTATTTGTCAATCAGGATGAGAATGTGTGATTTATCCTCCAAAAGCAAAAGGATGTCTTGAGTTACTGATTCAGAGATAATGCTTCTCATTTCCAAGGGTGAGAAATACCCAATGGCTAGTTTTTGGTGATAATAGTGAAGACTCGAGAGTGATGGCATATTCATTCTGATCTTATCTGACAATAATGTTTTCAGTATAATGCAGGGCAGGCAGCCTGTTTCTCTGTTGATTAAGTCAGGAAGACTTTGTGGTCATGTAAAAATAAAGACAGAAAAATCATAGAGAATTATACCTTTTTTCATACTTTTAGTATTGAGAAAAAAAAAGAACAATTTAGAGAAGAGTTTAGCTCTGCTCTTCCCTGGAGCAGTATCAGAAACTGAAGCTTTACAGTGTTATGTCAATGTACAAGAGCCTTTCAAAACAACAGTGACAGATGTTAGAGAATCATAAAACAGAGTTACTGGGAAAAAACATTGTCTGCAAGTATTTCTTCCAAACTGGAGCCAGAGGAACAGAAAGGTGCACATTCTCACTTAATCTATATTAAAAATTATATCCATTATTAATAGACAAGACTTGGGTCTTTCCATCTCTTTCCATACTCAGCTTCAGCCTTAAAATGGGGTTGAATGCCAGTTCATGAAATATTTTATTTTATTCACATTTAGAACATTTCTCGTGTTATTGTAAACTTTCAGAGAGTTTTAACTTCTGCCATGGCAGCATCACAGCTGTGCCTTAATAAGGAGCTGGGTGACTGACTATAACAATACAATGCCAACAAGGACGGAGTTTGGTAAGCCTTAGTACAGGCTATGGGGTCAGTAAGCAAGAGGAGAACAAACTCTGAAAGTACTGGAAGGATGGTTCATGACACCATCATGGGCTGATTTTATTGTTGGGCTGTGTGACACCTCCCCAGTGATAAAGACTGGGACCAGAGGGCAGGAGATGGGTGGGTATTGTGCCGATATCAACAGTGAGCTGGAACAAGCGTTGCATTTCCTCAGGCTCCACTGTGCCAACTCATGTTTAGGACCAGCTTCAGTACCAAGAACGGTATGTGGGCTGTGTGGGGGGGAGTGTGAGGTTTTTCCTGACACAGCCTATCCGCCGCTTTAGTTCAGTTATTAAATTGAACTTTGCAGCATCACACTGTCTGGTGCTCTTTCTCCCCGCACCCTCCCGCTTGACAACTGTCATCACACTTTTTTTCTTGGCAATAAGAAATATCATATTGTCTTATTTTGACTGGAAATATTCCTTACTAGAAATAATTTTTTTTTTCTTCCTTTTTTTTTTTTTTCTTGTATGGAAATATATAATATAGAGACTGTTACATTTTTATAACTCAATTAGAATTAAAGGTGTGAAAAATGTAATAGATAATATATCTGACAAAAAGAGCCATGTTAAAAAAAAGAAGTATTTTTAAATGGTCTGAACCATGTGCTTTTATTTAAAAATCAGAAAGGTGCAGTTACTTCTTTATTAAAATCTCATCAGCTGCATTCGTTCTGCTTTCTTCTTGGAGCCTGTTCTGAAAAGAAACAATTATTGTATACAGCACCAACAAGATGGACATGTGATTTTTACATTATCAACATATACAGTATGTAGAGAAGCATAGACCAATAATTGTATCTATATGTAATGAGTTATGTTATTTCATTTTTTGCCTCTCCCTGTCTTTCATAGTATCATTAATGTCTTCCACTTCTCCTTCCTCTCTCTTTTCCTTTCTCTCTCACTTTGTCCCTTTCACCTCTTGGTCACTTAAAGTAGTAAGACACTTCAGTCATTTTGTGTAGTTATCTTGTGTTACTCAGAAACTATGTAACTGCAATCTTAAAATTAAACTGGGAAGGCACAAAATACAGAGAAAGCAATAAAGTTTACTGGAAATAACTAATTTTAAATTAGAGTTACTTGACCTCATCCCATCAAATGCTAAAGGATTCAAGTCTTCATTCTGTTAGGTCCCACACGGTATAGCAGATAGATGTCTGCTTTTATGAAAGTCCTCCAATTCTACTGTGGCTATATTCACCTCTTGTGGTTTCACCCTGGTCAGCAGCTAAACACTGCACAGCCACTTCCTTACCCCAGTGGGATGAGGAGACGAATCAAAAGGGTAAAAGTGGGAAAACTCATAGGTTAAGATAAAGACAGTTCAATAGATAAAGCAAAAGCCACATGTGCAAGAAAAGCAAAACAAGGAATTGATTCACTGCTACCGGGGAGAAGCAGGAAGAGCCAGCAGATCAATACCTGGCTCCAAGACTGGTGTCCCTGTCAGGACCTTGGTATTTTGATCACAGATTAGCTTATAGTACACCAGGTCTGCTGGCAACAGATGGAGTACACCTGTCTTGAAAAGGGAAGAGGGTCTTTGCTAGTGAAAAAAAGGTGCTATGCCGGATCTTGTTCTCACCAACAAGGAGAGGCTAGTGCATGACAGGCTCAAGGCTCAAGGGCAACCCTGGCCACAATGACCACAAAATGGTAACACTCAAGATCCCTGGGGCAACGAGGAGGGTGTGCAGCAAGCGCACTGCCCTGGCCTTCAGGAGAGCAGGCTTTTGACCTCTTCAGGGATCTGTTTGGTAAAGTACCATGGGATAAAGCCTTGGAGGAGAGCAGGGCTCAAGAAAGCTCGTCAGTATTCAGGGACCACCCCTCCAGGCCCAGGTGCAACGTATCCCAACACAGAGGAAGTTGGGCAAGAGTGCCAGGAGGCCTGTGTGGATGGACAAGGGGCACTGCTCAGCTGTAACTAAAACATCCCTCTGTTGTCAGCACTGTTTTCAGCACAAATCTAACCAGCTCTATGCTAGATACTATGAAGAAAGTTATCTCTATTCCCACCAAAAGTAGTTCAACCAAGAACTCTGTTAGTTTCTAAGAACTGCAACACTTAACATGCTCATAAAAATTTTTCTCAAATTTTCTGAAAATATGAACCTGGCTGACAGAGGATGAAAGCAATAATTTCTGTTGCAAGGGTTTATGTTTTCTAGGTAATGGTTAACTTCTGTTGGTTAGGAATAGTTGGCATTCCCTTAGGTAAAGATGACAATTTTCAACTAATAATTATATCTAATCCCTACTCCCCTGTCAGGAGATTCTTTGCCTTTTTTTCATGATCAGGCTTGTTTTATCACTTTATGATCTCTTTTTTATATGACCTCACTTTTGTGATACCCAGTGGACTTGCAGCCTAGCAAAGAGAATCTGTTCTATGGTATAAGAGGAGTGGCTCAAAAATAAAGAGGAAAGAAAAGAAGGAAGGAAAGAAGATAAATCCCTCATTATTTGAGTGATTTCTTTAAATAATTGTTAATCTTTTGCAATTACATTTCCAAAAGCCTGTTAGAAGATGACTGACTGCTTTTGAGTTACTTGGGAAATTCCAACATGTTTCAAAAGAAGAAGGATCAGTTACTTCTTAGAAGGAAATAGCCTTGCTTGATTATGAGGCCATTATTACATCGCCTAGTAAAAAAGTACTTAGAGTAGCAAAAAATCATCTAATTTAAATTGACAATTTCATTAAAGTCACTAGAGCTATACTGGTTTACACCAGCTGGCAAGCAAATGTGTACTTCTATAATCAGTCTGTTAAGATTGTTTCAGCTTTTTTGTGTATTACGTATTCCTTCGTATCTCTCAAGTATTTTTTATTGTCATTTGTAACCCTTCGGATTACTTGTTCAAAATGGTGTCATATTAACATCATACTTTGTGTTAACCTATTCATCTAACTTTTTACAGTGTTGAACATATTGGTATAATCTTAGTGTCGTGCATAAGGAGAACATTACAAAGGGCAAGATATAAAGGACTGTGGGGGGTGTTTCTTGGGGCTTTTCTGTGGGATGATGTTTGGGAAATCGGCCACTTAGCACTGACGGTGCTAAAGCCAGAACTTGTGAGGATATTTTGTACCACTGCAGTGACCATGCTAAACAACCAGCAGTTGACTCTTACGGTTAAATGTAATTTACTTCGGTAGTTACTCAAAAATACTCATGCTACCGAAGATTAGAATCAATGTCACATAACTGCATTTCATTCTCCTCTATACCAGTGATTTGTAAGACCAGAAATTTGAAATTTGAATTTTGAAATTAAAAAAGTTGAATTCATATTTATTAAACCCTCATTTTCTTGACATAAGCTTGAATAAAAATTTTATTGCTCAGTAAGAAGTGTAAGTTATGGTAGTTACATATTTAAATTCCTATTCCAAGAGTTCATTTTCTTTGTCAATATTTCTATTTTATTCGTAGAACTCCCTCTGGTGGAATATCTAAAATATGAACATGGTTTATTGTTTAACAACAACAAAAAAAAAAACTCTAAAAAATATTACTATAGAGGCTAATTTTATGACCTTAAAAGCTAAAAAGGTTTCAGTTAGCATTTCTTTTATATATATTATCTTGATAGTAGTTATCTATTATTTTCCTTTATGGTAATTCTCAGTGTACTTGTGGTGGTTTTTGCATATGCATAATGTTGATATCCTCTACCATGCAAAGGGGAGTGTATTTTAAAAGGAAACAAAACCAAACAAAACCCTGTTCTAATAAATTGCATGGTCTAACTCTAGTAACCTGGGGGGAAACTGAAGTACTCTTGATTATGTTTAATGCCTGAGGAAGGCTGAACTCATGTTGTTGTTAGTGATTTGTCCTCGTTAAGGAAAATAAATGTTAAGCTTAACCTTTATGCCAAGTTGCTGTTTCTCTCTATTCTTTTCCCATCGTACAAGTTTCATCTTCATTCTCGCCTGATTTGACAGCTAGCAGAGCATTGACAGAAAGATCATTTCCATCCATGACATTTTAAAGAGATTCTAAGGCCAATAGAGATCTAAATTCCTTGAGAGAAAGTCTCTCTAATTATTCTGTTTTATTATTATATTGTATTGATTTTGGTTCTAGTCAATGTTTTCATAATCGGTAATTTGGAAGAAAATTAGAAGTGCTGCTGTTAAAGTATATGGATTATACAAGATTGGCAGGGCATTAAATAGTCATGAGAAATAGAAACCATGTGTTGTAAAAAAAACACCACCAACAACAAAAACCTAATTATCTTTTAATATGCCCACAAATAGAGTTACACACGCTAGAGCAGAAAGATGAGGAATGAAGACTCTGAATTTGAAATGAAACTTTATGTAAGAAGGACCAAGAGAAGAAAGCTAGAACACAGGGAACTGTAACGGGCAAGAAACTCCAGTTGTAGTGCTATGTAATTTATGTACTGATGTTAAGACAGAACAGCTAACTAGGAAAGCTTATATTAGCTATTGTGTAAAACTAGATTTAATACAAGTGACAACAGCTTGATTATTGTGCACATCTTCCACAGGTCTGAAAGGATATGGCTTATTCATTATAGGAAGGAAATGAGAAATAAAAGTGGTAAATGGTGTGACATGCAGAGAAATAATAAGGGAAAGCACATATAAACCAGGTTCTCATAAACTTAAAAGGGAAGAATATTTAAGACAGAGAAGAGTGTCTGTTAGAGACTACCAGCACTAGATTTGTAAATGGATGCCACTGTTTAGCTGTAAAAGTGAGAGAGATTATTGGGATTTCTGATTATGGAGATTTGAAATTCACTTAGTACACAAAATGTAATAAATAAATATTGCTGATAAAAATAGGGGCCAGTCATTTCTGCATGTAACAGCTACTAAGATTTTTACCAAATAGTTACTAAATCAAAGTAAATTGATGACCTCATGAGAGCGTCACTGAAACACTAGTTTCAATGTTTTCTATTCATATAGAATTGATTCTCAGATATCAAGAAAAATAGAGGATTTTATTTGCTAAATCAAGAAAATAACAGTGATACTTCCAGTGAGTTAGGGAGGGAGATTAGCAATAACTAAATAACTGTTAAAAAACTTAATAGACACTTGTTTTTAATAATTGCACCGACTTCAAACATGTAGACCAAGGCAGGATGTGCTTCAATGAAACCTGAAGTTCTTGAAAGGAAAATTATTACAATGAAGGTGAAAGTAAAAATCAGAGTTCAAAATATATGCTAGTGATACATGTTTATGTGTATGAATTTATCTTTGTAGGCATATTGTATGCATATATAGTGTGTGTCTACCTGTGGACATATCTACACGTACATGTACAAACACACAGGGTTTACTAAAGTAAGATTATGTCAGACTTATCCAACATCTTTCTTAAATTAGAGGACTGAGATTTCTTAGAAGAATTCAAAAGAGTGGACCTAATACATTTGCATTTCAGTAAGACATGCACTACGTGGACATTTTAGCTGCAGAAGATCAATACAAGAATAGATAAAGAACCCCTTTCTGCCTTAGTGTGCTACTATGGGGGGAAAAAAAAAAAAAAAAAAAAGACTTATCTCTGGATGAGACAGTGGATTTTGGAATATTCTGTGTCGTTTTCAAGTCACCAATTTTAAATAGTGCTTGACGTTTGGAGGGTGTGAAGAAAAGAGACACACAGGATTACAGGACAAGAGAAAATGTCTTGCAATAAATATCTTAGAGTGCTCAGGCTGTTCCAGCTTATTAAAAAGAAGGAGAGACGTTGTACTTGATTATAGCATATCTCCACAGGGAGAAACTACTGTGAACTAAAGAGCTCTTAATGTCTTTAATGTAGTTGAGAAATTGTAGCAAGAGCTAATTCAGTTTAGACAGATTGGAAATAAGGTACACTTTTCCATCATGAAGAATGCTTAAACACTGGAATAACACTGGGATAGCTGCAGAGAAAACCGCTGAATTCTCCATCTCTAGATACTGTCATCTCAAGATGGTATGCATTTGAATAAAATCTGGGCAAAGCAAAAATTATTCTTAGTCACAGAGTAATTGATGAACAGTATGTGCAGGATATATTTGATATACAAGAAATTAGTTTAATGATCTAACCAGTCTTCTTGGCTTTAATTCTAAATATCTGTGAAGTGCTAATCTGTTGTTTTCCTTGCTAGTGCTTGATACATCTTATTGCCTGTTTAAAAACTGCAACAGAGAAGCAGGCGGGCTTTTTCTTACTCACAAATGCTGAGTGATGAGTAAAGTGGAAATGAGTGGGACTGAGGCCAAAGCCTCCTTAACAAGTAGCTCAGCAGAAGGAACATTTTGGAGTTCAGGGTGTCGTTAGAGAGATTTTACTAAACAAGAATCCACGGTATCAGATTGGATAGGAAATTCCTTAGCTGAGTAGGAAGCAGATAGCCAAAACTTTGAGGCAATGGATAAAAGACTTTCTTCTTAGTGGAGACATGCAGAATTTGTTGCAGCATAGGAGCGTGTTGCAGTTCAGTCAACAGGAGGATATTCTGTTTTGGTGTGTTTACTAAGAGGAAGATGCAAGGAATTTAACTCGATACTCCATTTCTTCTGTAGCTTCTCTTAGTATCTAACTATCCTTTTGAAGCTGTGATTGTCAAGCTCTCAGTTTCACGAAGGTATGACACTAACATACATTATATAGCCTTAAATTAGCTAAATATCTTACTTAGAGTACAATTTAATATATGGAATAACAAACTTCTGTACAGAAGTGTGTAAATTCATAAAATCCACATAAACACACTAGATCTTCAAAGAGTAAAGGATTAATTTGTATAAATAAAGCATCAGTAATTCTGATACTGGAAAAAAAAAAACTACTCAGGTGTCACATATTAAAAACTATCCAAGTTTCAATTCATATAGTTGGTAGTTTACCTGAGATGCAACACTTTTAGGTGCTGACATTATACCACAGTGATAATAAAGAACAGTTACCTTTTCACTAAAGAAAGAGTTGCAAGGTTCACTTACAGATAACGTGTTTCTAAGACAATGCTGCTGGGTCTACATTGCTCTTAGAATAGCAAAGCCTGAAACTTTCTTTTTCCTTGCATACTTGGGACTTTATCTTTCCATCCACAAATACAGAGCCATGTAAAATGTGTACAATATTCAGCATAATTTAAACAGAACTTCAGTCCTGTTGCAGATTTCAGATGGTAGTTTTTTCTTATTATTATCGTATAGAAACAATGATGATTCTTTTTTGTGTTCTACTTTTATTAATGGCTTCAGAATAGTGTATCTGGAACTGAAAAACTACTGTAGAAAATTGTACATCAGACCAGAAAAATTTACTGCTATTTCTAGTATATTTAAACAAATGACTTAGCATTTAAAAAATCCATACAACCTACATCTAATTTTCAGTTTTCATTACAAACGTAATTGTCAGTTAATTAATAACTGTCTCCCATTAAAATAAATGTTGATGCATTCAGGAATTCATACTTACACCACTACAAACTTCATATTTGCCTTTTAAAATTCAGATTATAAATGAAGAAAGAGAGTTCACTTGTATGACTTGGTCATATTAATGTTAGTTGCCTAATACAAGCTTAGTGTACAGGCTTCTCCTCTCATCAGTGGAGAAGTAGATGCTTCTTTAAAGGACATTTAAATGTCATCTGTCTTCAATCTTAGGACATAGCATTTAGAGATTAAATATGAAAATTTGCTTTTCATGTTTAAGAATCAAAGTGAAATTTTTCACTCATTGACTCATATTTTTAATTGAAATTACTCTAAATTAATTCAGTTGTTTCTGGTTTTACATATTAAGGTTTTGGAACATTCTGCTAGTCACAATATCTTCCAAGCCAGGTGTCTTAGTAATGCATGTTTTTGGGGTTTTGCGGTTTTCCTGGAAACCTGTCAACAGGTATTTGCCTTTTTTTTTTTTTTTTTTTTTTTTTTTTAAGACATTTATATATAAGGTAATAATAATTGAAAAATATTGTAGCACTGAATCAAATGCTCAGATGCCAGAATCAAAGCTGCATGTGCAGCATTAATTTGGAGTACTTGCGTGTTATGATTGTGCCATACATTATGGTGCAGTCTTTAATTACAGAATAATATATAATGTTTCCCATGAAATCTCTTCCTTTCAACACACAAGAAAAATAAAAGAAATTTTGTGTAGTAAGGGACTGTCATCTCATTCCTAATGAGCAATTTGTAGGTATGTGGTAGCTATGGAAACTCAATCTTATCTTTGTGTAGATACTTTTTAATCACATTTCTCTGTGTGTAATATTAAATAATTTAAACTACACTTTTTCTACAAAACTCCATTAAAATAATATTTCTCACTTTATAGTTACCTTGCCTGGGACCTTGCATGAGAAATCATTGTATGAGAAAAGTAATAGCCTTTATTTTGAGATACTTGAACTGTTAGTACTGCTTTAAGCAATGTAGTACCAAACTTTTTAAACTGGACTGTTTGGGAAGGTGTGGCCTTTTTTCCCACTGTAAATTCTCAGTGTTTCCTTCTCTGATTTATACCATGGAGATAAAAAACCCACTTGATCTCTAAGAGAAAGTGTGAAGAAAAAGAAAAGTTGGTGAAATAGTCATACATGAAACGGTTGCACCACAGAAAAATCAGTTAAGTAACTGATTAGTTTTATTTATAATAAAATACTTAGCTTGGAATAAATTTTGTTTGGAAAACTGTAATTCATAATAGTAATAAAAGTGAATATTAAACAGGCTGTTTTTTATTAATCATTATCCATACAGAACACTGAATGTGCTTAAGGTTTGGGGGTTTTATTGTCAAACATAATAGAGATATATTGTCATTATACCAGAAAATGAGCATACACATCAAGTGAAAAAACCCTTGAGTTATCCAGTTCTTTTAGGCATTTAAACAAAATGTAATGTTCTGTAATTTAAGCAGTTGGGCAAAACCTTTTAATACCAAGCCACACTGAGTATAATGCAAGTTTTGCTTTTTTTTTTTTTCATCTGCCTTGAATGGAGTCATAGAATCATAGAATCCTTTAGGTTGGAAGGGACCTCCAAGATCGTCAAGTCCAACCATTGAGCCATTAGGGCTCTAAAGTCCTCTGCTAAAACAGATCAGAATCTGGCAGGGTTGGAAGGGACCACAAGGATCCCCCAGTTCCAACCCCTCTGCCATGAGCAGGGACACCTCCCACTAGACCAGGCTGCCCAGAGCCTCATCCAGCCTGGCCTTAAAGACCCCCAGGGATGGGGCCTCAACCACCTCCCTGGGCAACCCATTCCAGGGTCTCACCACTCTCATGGTGAAGAACTTCTTCCTCACGTCCAGCCTGAATCTGCCCACTTCCAGCTTTGCCCCATTCCCCCTAGTCCTGTCGTTACTCGATATTCTAAAGAGTCCCTCCCCAGCTTTCTTGTAGGCCCCCCTAATAATTTAAATGGATCTTCCTAAATGCAGTAGGTTTCACAGGTATACTGTAACTTCTGGCACAAGTACTGTTGTTCTTAAGTACTGAAGTACAAAACTGCACTTTGGAGAGTGTCAGGGAATTCCTTTTACTCTTTGTAGGAGGGCACAGCAAGGCAGGGCTGTATTGCAAGTGATTCCAGAACTGGGTAGATTAATAGAATTGTAGAGATTCTTCTTCATTTTTGAAACTAAGGCATGTCTGACCCTTTTATGTATCACTTCCTACTGCAGTTAAGAAGTTGAAATGTGATTTCTGTTTATGTCAGTTAACTTACAAAAAAAAAAAAAAAATTGAAGTCATATAACTTAGCAGAATGCGTTTGTTTAGATCTGCAGTTTCCCAAAAATCAATTGTGGCAATGGGAGTGACAGATTAGTACAGCCTAGTGCAAAGTCTTCAGTAGGGTCTAGACTTGTCAGATTTTTTATTATCTTTTTAAGAACAGTGTTTAGTGCTTGACAGCAATATAATTGTTCAGAAGGTGAAATGCTGTGCACTGCTAACATTAATAACATAAATATCCCACCCTTCAAGCCCTTTCAGCAGAGTTATGTCTAGTTGGTGTAGTTGCTTTTCGCAGTAGGGTTGAACAGAGCAGAGCAAAGCCTTATGATGCTGCAATAACAGCCAGATGGGTAAGGACATGGCTCTACCCAAAAATACAAAGGCTGAAGAGAATTAATTGTTTCAGTTGTGTTTCATTAAAGTTTTCTTTACAGGTAATGTAGTACAATCCCCTCCTTTTGTATCCTACACAGAATTAGATTTTAAAAACTTTGAGTTAGAAGTTCAAAAAAACAGAATCCAGTGCAGTAGGGCACATTTTATTGTTTACAAAATTATATTTAATATTTTTTAGTAGCAGTAATCTATAATTTAGGTAATAATATATATTTAAATTATATTATTTTCTATACAGAAAACACTGGGGACTGCTTCCCATGCTTTATATAACATTCCCCAAAAAGCTATGTATTAGTTGCTGATATGGATCTTTTTAGAAGCATACCTTTCTGAAAGTATTTTAAGTCCACTGAAATACTGCAAATAGTAATAAGTGATTGAAAAACATATTAACTTATCAGGGTAAGCTCTCTTTACCTAAAACATCATAATTTCCTTAAAAAAAATGAGAACAGAATGAAAAAGAAAACTAAAGAAAATTGAACCATTTTTTTTAATGGCAAGAGCATCTGTTAAGCAGCCCTATGCATGCTTTAGGTATTTCTGAGATCACTCTAATGACCCAGTTTTAATTTGGCATCTGAGACCTGCCAGACACAGTTCCTTTAACTTTGTTCGTTTTAAGAGAAGGTTAAAGGAAAAGACTGACAAGTTTTACTTAACATTCCTTTCCAACATTTTTTTTTTTTTCTATCTGTTTGGTAATACTGAGAATTAACTTCTATTTCAGATGGACACGAACTGCTCCACTTACATTAGCAATGTAAGTAGTTCTCTATACTTCATTTGGAATAATGAACTTTTTTAGCTTATATCCATTTTGCAACCAGGCAGGTCAGTTATTTTGTTCTCTGGTTAGCAGTAGTAATAATTTTGGTGCTATTTTACTTCCAAAGATTTCTACTGGAAATTTTATTGATTTAAAGAAAAAAAAAAGTGTTCAGGTTATTTTTTAGAAGTTTTTTGGTATTTGTTTCCTTCTGTGAATGTGAGGACTGAAGATGTTAGGAAA
This sequence comes from Merops nubicus, assembly GCF_000691845.1. Taxonomy (NCBI): domain Eukaryota; kingdom Metazoa; phylum Chordata; class Aves; order Coraciiformes; family Meropidae; genus Merops; species Merops nubicus. Next base: position 41,380 of record NW_008608979.1, read on the forward strand.
AAAATCAAAATCCAACCAAAATTAAATATGTGGGAAAAATCAGGAGAAACTTTTTCTTCCATTTTTTCTTGCTGCTTTTTTTTTACCTAAAATTTAGCATTTTATGTTTTGGTTTAATGATACTTGTTTTCTTGTGGATAGCAGAAAAGCCGAAAGATAATTTTGTGATATTGTTCATGTTACTGAGGTAGGAAAAAAGGGAAAACAAGACAGAATAATACTATAATGGATAATGGTTAAATAAATGAATAATTGCAATGCCTTAATCTTGGTTTGGATTAATTCCTTTCTGCATGCACACATATATTTATATAAATATGTGAGTTATGTATAATCTCTCCTGTTATTCAGACAGTTATATCCTGTTTGTTTTAGCATCTCTTAAACTTTACATATGTGCCAAGAAGGTGCTGTTGCATCATCCCCCACAAATATTTAATTTACACAGCGGGTCTCTTAATAAGATCACATTAATAGTAAATTAATGTCTCACATTTCTTCATGGTGATAGTAGTACTCTTTGTAGCAATTTTCTCAGAGAGGCTGTGCTTAGAAATATTCCAAGCTAGATTCAAGGCCTATGTTTGGAATTAACCTTGATTTGAGGAAGGTTTGGATAAGGTGACCTCCAGGAGTTTCTTTCTATCTGAATTATTCTATGATTCTATTTTATCAGTCATTCTGATGCATTAATTCTAAATTTATGGTATTTCGTTGCTGTCAAGTCAAGAGAAAATAAAATATGCAGAAAACCATCAGCCATAATTCTTTGTGACATTCCATAATTTTAAATTTTCAGGAGAATTTATTCCATTGGGAGAGATTGTTATTTTGCTGTTTGTTTTGATGAGGTTAGAGCTATGATTCAGATCAGATTCAAAACCCATTGGCAGAATGTCTTCACTGTGAGTATATATGTGTGTGTGTGTGTATATATATGTATATATATGTGATATGCACATTCACTTGTATATGTATATATATTTGTGGCCTGATTGTCCAAGCTCCAATTACAAAACCCACAATTTAATCAATAATATCTATAATTCTGGGCTTGCTCTTCATGTTATTGAAATTAAGATAATTTCAAAGAAATGGAAAAATTTTTGTAAATTCTGACTAAATAGTAGCTGCTAGATATGTGACTTGGTAAACTAAGCACATTCTGCAGGTGAATTTATGTTCAGAGAAATAAGAAAGGGAACTTTTTTTTTATCTGCTGATTATAGAGCCAAGCCTCTCAACATAAGAATCTAACTGTAAATTTTACTGCATTACTGTAGTGCAGTTCTATAATGAGCAAACTGTGAAGTTAAGAAGTGGTATAGCACACACAAATTAAACGGCCTGTTTAGAAGGTGACAACTTGTATGTGTAATCTCTCCACATAAGGGAAGGCTGTCAAAACTGGAAATCACTAGCTATTATGAAACATTTACTTCTTCTTTGAATGGAACACCTGACAAGATTGTATCCAAAACCAATCAATCTTCCATCAGTCTAGTGCTTTTCATACACACTGAACATAATGATTGTTCTGATTCTAAATCCATAAGCAATATACTGACACACAGAGCAAGCACTAAAAATAATGTTAAACTTCTCTGCTAATGTTCTAAGGCTTAGTATTTTTGAGACGTCTAAATGTGGTCAAAAATCATAAATTATTTTTGTAAATTAGCTGCTGTAAGAACCAAATATATGAAAATACTATTTTGATACTTTTTTATTCCTGATATTGCTATAAAATGAAGCAAGAATACAGAATGATATCTACTGCTGTCTAGTTGACAATTTAAAAATAAAATTGAGAAGGGGCAAGAGCAGCTGGAATTTATTATCGGCTTCAGCTTTTCAGTAAAATTGAATGTTGGCTGAAGATTTGCTTATCTTAAATAAGGTTATATTTATTATATACTGATTTTCTCATTAAGAGGAATGAAAATTGTGCTTGGTGGAAAGTGACAGGAATGAAATGTCACTTTTGTTTATTCTTTGTCCTTATCTTATTCTTGTTCCTATTTCTACTCTTACTGTATTTCTTTTGTCAATGAAGCAGTACACAGAATGAATCAACATAGGGTATGTTGCAATCCATGATTTGTCCAAGCGTTTGCTTGGACTTGGACAAGATGCCAAGACTTTGCATTCTGGCCTGGAGATAGTTTTTCTTGATATTCATGGCATAATAATGTGCTGTTACGTTATACTATGTGTATGTCCTCTGTTCCTGTGCTGAGACAAATTAGCAAATTTAAGTCAAAATGCAAATACTGCAGAGTCATTGTTGCCTGTAGGGTTGGATAAATTTGGCAAGAGATGAATCCCCATGCATTCTATCTGGTCCTCAGAGGTTAGAGTGACGAGGGTCATCTGGACTTCTCTTTTAACAGATATGCCAGTTGTTGCTATGACTGTAGGTCTGACACCTGATGCACAAGCAACCTGTCTGCCCTAGGTCTGTTTGCATTCAAAAGAAGAAGTCAGATGCACGAATAGCACAAGTTTATTCATATGCAATATGCACAGGTTCTTTAAGATTGCCGGTGATAAGCGCACTGAGCAGCAGACTAGCTACAGAGCTCTAAAAAGCAATTGCAGTTACAAACTTAACCTCCCAGGGAAAACCACACTCAGAGTGTCTGAGGTTGCAAATCTTATCCAAAAGGCACGCTGTCTGGCAAGCGTGAGCAGGATAAACCCATTCATCTGTCCCTACAATTTGGTATTAAATTCTTGTCCCACAAGTTTGATCTGACATAGGATAATAGTTACACCTTGTTCGTTACTATTGTACAAAGTGCTGGGATGGGCGTGTGGTCAAACTGTTGTTCCATGTGGCCAGCACAAAACTTCCTTGGTCACTTCTGCAAGCAGCAGATACCTGCCGTGAGATAGGTGGGAGAAGAGGATGAGCAGCCTTCACTGAATTCCACCTTTCCTCCACGGTGCCGTGAGAACGCAGAACACTAGATCTTCACCCAGCCTCCGCGTCTGCTGTCACAAGATATTTATCAGCAGCATTGAGCCTTGCAGTCTTCACTTGTTTTGTGCTTTCTGCTTCCAACAGTGTTTTTTAGGAGGGCTTAGTCTGTGATGCAAAGATGAAGAAGCACAGAACTCAAAAGCCCTATAGCACACGTGCAGTACATTCTTTTAATTGAGTGGACCTCATTTAGTCCACTTGCTGCTCTGTTCTGCACTGTAGCACTGTCTTCTGTCCATGAGAATTAAAGCAGTTAAACCTCTTTTGCTCTTCTTTTTCCTAACCTAATAACACTGGAATGATGATTAGGAACTCCTAAGAAACTGTATCTCAAAGAACTAACATTAGATAGGGTTCTAAATCTGATTAAGAGAACTGATTGACGATTTGAAAATTTTAATATCCCATCAATTGTTTTGATTGAATAGTCAGTCCAGTATCTATGGCAAAAATGCTGATACACAGAAATATGTTCAAAATTAGGTTCAGTGAGAGTGCACTGAATAATGTCGTGTTCATGAACACGTGAATTTTTACTCAGGAGCTGATGAAAGGGTATCATTCAGAGTGAGGCTTTTCTTATGCCTTTAAGTTTCTCAGATAGATATTTAAATTATGAAACTGTTTGAAACATAGACATCATACTACTGGTACCATGTATTTTGTGAAGCTTTTATAGCTTACCTTCCAGAGAGGATTTGTACTCCATATTCATCTTCAGAGAATAAGAAGGAAAGAGTATCTTCACTGCAGATTTAAAAAAAAATGAGATTTAAAGAATATCACTAGATGCTGTGTTTCTTTTTGGCAGGTTCAAAGTAGCATCCTCTTTTCTGTTCAGGATTTTGGCTTCATGTTTAGTGACTCACTTTGCTCATGCACTACATAGGGAGCATGAGCAACCAGTCTGGTTTTTGGATTCTATTCTTCTCAAAAACATTAAAACAAAAAATCTTGGCAGAGAATCCGTAAGGGTGAGATAAAACATTTAATATGAATGTTCAAGGTAGAGCATTCAAGATAAGAGACAGAAATTTAAATTGTTTACATTTTTATTTCCTAAAAAGGCTCGTAGACTGGAGAATTTTTTTTTTTTTTTTTTTAGTCTGATATGTTGCCTCAAAAATTGTATGAACTCTGGCAGATCATTCAGACTATTTGGTATTGACCCAAGTATTCTGAAGAAAGTCTTATCTGTGATATGTGACCTAACACCTAAGTTGTCCCTGGTAAGGAAAAAAAGGAGGGTGATAAATGTGACAGCAGTGAGGGAGCAAAGAAAACAAAATAAAATCTCACAGAAACAGACACCAATCAGCTTAGTTTCTGTGTAAGCTGGTTAAATCATAATAAAGAACAGGCAGAAAGACAGATTTAAAAAATGGAAAAGAGTGAAATAAAATTTGGTAAGGCAAACTCTTATTTCCCAAGTCTGTGAGAGTCTGTGGCCAGATTTTTCTGTTGTATACTTGAATTTGTAAAACTCCTTGATAAGTCTGTTATTGTCAACTCGTTAAGGAACATAGTCTTAAGGTCATGAGAGAAAAGATGCTTCTGTGGATTAATATCTGGTCAACAATTAGGAAACAAAGGATCAAAATGAATGCACAGATGCCACTGTATAAAAAGTTGCCACTAATGACCACAAGGGAAGTATATTATGAATTACATTAAACATTGTCATAAATTATATGGAAAAAGAGTAAAAAATGAAATAAAATAGCTTTATGGTCATTATAAAATTGCTTAGGATAGTAAAAGCCACAAACTGTCTCTAAGAAGTTGCTAAAAGATCTTGTGATGCTAAGCATATAATGCCTAGTAAAATTAAATATTGGTAATGTAGAAGTAGTGCAAGTGGAGGGATAATCTGTATAAATTTTACTATGCAATCTTAACTTGCTACCTCTTATCAGGGAGAGAAAAACATACAACTCATTCATTGAGACCAGTTGTCTGCTTATGCGAATGTTTGCTGAGTACTTAGGGTGGTTACAAATTCAGGTGTAAATCCCATCTAGTAATTTTTCGTTTATTTCCAGAATTTATGTGTTTAGTAGTGTTGATTAATAAAAAAGGAAAGAAAGAAATTAGAAGAGTTTAGGTAAGTCCTAGACAGATTCTATCTATCTATCTATCTTATAAGGAAGGTTTAATTATATGGGGAACCACTGGCTTTGTAGTGGCTAGGTTGGGAAGCTGAGTTTGGGTATAATTTGCTCAGACCATTCTTTTAAAAGGTACAGATGATTTTTTAAGTGGTAGATTTTAAAAAGACACCTTTGAGTCTTCTGATCAAGCCAAGATTCATTCAGAGGGCAGATGCATGTTGCTCCTAGTTCTAATGAGTGATGTTACAGCTACTATCATATAAATCCAGTCATGATCTGCAACAAACCAATTAACTTTCTGCAAGCTCGAACCCCTGGCCGCTTCTAATAGTGTCCAGTTCCCTTTCTCATTTGCTCTGGGTGCAGGGCAGGAGCAGTGAGTGCCTGCTGCCATTTCCATGCA
>NW_008608980.1:0-2715 GCF_000691845.1 Merops nubicus
AGTAGAATGAGTCTTCCCACTGTTAAGGTGGAGTGCTGAAAAAGGAGAGGAACTCCTCTATCTAACTGCAGTCCTTTGAGTTCTCCTTAATCACTCCTTCATCTTCTTCACAATTTGCCCTTTGCTACCCCAGCCCTGGGGTTTTATGCTGAAAAAGGAGAGGAACTCCTGGACCTAACTGCAGTCCTTTGAATTCTCATTAATCACTCCCTCATCTTCTTCCCAATTTGCCCTTTGCTACCCCAGCCCTGGGGTTTTTCCTAAAAAAAAACATGGCTTTTGCCTGTTCACCTCTCCATACCCTCAGAGACTACTTGCTGTTACATGTTTGAGTGTTGTGTATACCATGGAGAGATTGCCAATGATTTCTGCATTAGCTCTTCTTGGTGCACAGTATGTTATTTTTGTTGATTTTCCTTAAAATTGCCTTATTGCTCAACAGCTTAATGCATGGAACCATGGCTTTTTTTGTGAGAGCATCCTGTTGCAAATAGAATCTCAAACCTAATAAGAGAGTATGTGGAGAACTGATGCTTCTTCTACAGCAGTGTTTTTCACAGGGTGAGATGAAACTGTCATCTAGTGGTCATAATATGTGTTCCTGAATTATCAGTTTCATTTGGATGGAGTCAGAATGTTTCTTATTCCCAGGATGTTTTACCTGAAAATGCTAAGCTAAAAAGAATAATTTGATTGATAGATAGATAGATATGGATGGATGGATGGATGGATGGATGGATCTGAGAGGTTTTGAGGTGAAGAGAAAAACCTTAGAATCTTTAATCAACTTTATAGCTTTGTGCAGCAGGGTTGTGAACTCCTTTTTTCCTCTCTCTTCCACAGTGTACCCCAGTGACACATCACCCTCTGTCTTACTGAACAGCTGTAGGAGGCTGAAGATCAAGATAACTGAAGCAAAAATAGGGCATCAAAAGAACTTCTCTTGTTAGGTGTCCTACTACAATCATTTTACAGGTCAGCCTCAATTTCAAATTTCCCCTTAAAAATAGTAGCAACACTTGAACCTAACTCATCCTGGAAGGTCAAGTTTTGTTACAGCACCCATCTGTGATACTGTGGACAGAGAAGGGTGTAACTCTCTATTTTTTTATATGGAAAGATTCATGTGTACTGATTAGTGAGGAAGGTTTTCTGCAACCAATATCTCCTGGAGAAAATTGGCTAATATAGGTCTTAATACTTAACAAACTTCTCATCTGGCTCAGTTTGCAGATTCTGTGCATTATTGGTATTTTCACAAGGTGTCAGGACTCCAGTTTTGGATTAGTATCCCTCTATTGCAAACTCAGAACCTCAAAAAAGCATCTACCTTTTAATACCTACAGTTTTAAGTATATATTGAGGGGTAACACTGACAGAGGCAGATGATGGGGACCATAAGAGAATAACAAGGCAATTGGATCTGTGTAATTAGCAGTAATTCCAGCATGCCCACACCCTAAAAAATGTCATTTTTATTGAGCAGGTGTCATTACAGAAGTTAAGCAAAGATATTGAAGAAAAATAATGAGGTACCTTTCTGGATTTTTATGCAATTTCCTAAGTGAGGAAACTTTCCCAGATGTCCCAACTGAGGTAAATGACAAAAAGCATGAGGTGAATTTTTAGGATTAACATGTGGCCAAAGAAATCTTGTCTCTGTAGTCCATCAGAGAGAGATGGTTTCTCAGTAGTGAACGTGAGGGAGAACAGGTTAGGCTGTGGAAGATTTTCTTACATATTCATTAGGGAAATATATTCAGGAGTGAAAATTCTTGGCTTAGTATTTTCTGTGAACAGTTTTGGTCTGGCTGCATAGATTCCTTCAGTGCAAATGGATTTGAGATTTCTTTCTAGTCATGACTAAATGCACTGCACACTTTTCTTTCCCCACCAGCTAAATACAAATCAGTTTTTATTCTTCTTATAAAGACCCCATTTGTTTCAATAAATGGATTTTTTTAAAACATTTCTTTAGCATTCCTTTGCCAGTGCACCCATTCTCTAGATTTGTAGAAGGCAATGCTGTTCTCTAGTTTTGTATGAAGAAGTCCCTGCTACACCATGAGGCAGGTGGCTATGTGACAGTCATCCAGCTCTAAAGTGAAAAATCTGGTTTCTACTGCCAGAAGCATGAAAATAGAAGATACTGAAGTCACTTCAATTAGTGCCTGGAAATAATCCAGGCAAAACTACAGAGCAGCCACACACTGAACCAGAAAGTCTGTGGTGGACAGCAGGATTGCAAACTACACTGTGGTTAGCAAACCACAAATACAAGTAAATGATACTGTCACAGAAAAAATCTAAATGGTGATGACACTCTGGTTTTGGGTGGGAAGAAAGATCATTGGACAATATTACATCTGTTTTAAGTGGGGAACTTCAAGGGATTATGACTGAGTTGACTGGCTCCTTAGTAAGTCAGTGGAAACTGAGGTTCCTTTAGAACTTGTTTGTACCTGATTGATATTCAGTTTTGATCCCTTCTAAAATGATATACAGAAATGGAGCAAAGTAATACTTGCATGCAGAGACATAAAAAAGAGGCTGTTTCATAGTTGTTAGAGTGAGAATAAATAAAAGAATATATCAGTTTACATATGTTTAGGAATAGCAGTCAATTTAGAAGTCTCTTTTCTAAGCACTGGGTCATAGCCCTTGAGAGGATATTTCAAAAGAAATCTCTAGCAATGTGTGGCAAAGACATTTCTA
>NW_008608981.1:0-28215 GCF_000691845.1 Merops nubicus
AAGGATTCTATGATTCTATGAAACTATGACCATAACCTTCCCCTCACACTACCATTGCTACACACCATGCTGCCTGAGCATCTGATCCAGCTAGAAAACACTCAGAATGTAGAAAGTAAAAAAAAAAAAAAAGAGGAAGAAGAACAAGGAAACTGAAATTCTTAAAGCCTTTTTTATTTTCTTGAGGTGAATCTCTATATATTCAGTTATACAGACCTATATACTTTAGAATTATATAGATTATTTTATGCATTTTTTTCCCTCTTGATCTGAGAGAAAAAAGTTTTCTTTTTTTTTGTTTTGTTTTGGTTTTGTTTTGTTTGTTTGTTTGTTTGTTTTGTTTTGTTTTTGGTTTTGTTTTGTTTTGTTTTTTGTTTGTTTGTTTTTTTTTTTCCCCTCAGGTTAGAAACAATTTCTGAATGAAGCAAAAATTTTAAATTAGTGGAAAGAAAAATGGTTTGTGAATTGTTTTGGCAACAGAAACAGCACTGAATGCAAATACTAGTAAGACACTTCATCAGGTTAGAATCAATTTATGAATGAAGCAAAAATTTTAAATTAATGGAAAGAAAAATGGGTTGTGAATTGTTTTGGCAACAGAAGCAACAGTGAATGCAAATACTAGTAAGACACTTCACACAGAGAAAGATATTACAGCAAATAGAAAGGGTCTTAGACTTGTTAGCCTCAGAAGTTTTCTTAAGTGTTGTAAACAGTTCCATTTATTTTCAAGAAGAGGGAAATAAGAACTTGGCTTATTTTTGAAGAACAAGCAAAAGATTAAATTCAGAATAATGACACTCTCCAGAAAAGCAAATAAATTGTAACATAGAAAAATGAAATGTTTGTCTTAAATATGGCTTGCATTTATCTCATACTCCAGTGTAAAAAGAAATACCAAAATATTGAAACTTCACTTTTTATACTTACAAGACAGTCATGTCAGTTTCATAGGAATCCAACTTGTTCTGTTAAGAAACAAAGTAGAAAAATTTCAAATAAATTGATGAAACAAAACCTTTTATAGCATTCATGCCTTGTCGTAATAATAAGTATTAGAAAATAAAAAAAATGAGTAAAATCTAGGTAAAGAGGGTAGTGAGTAAATTTCACTACTTTTCCTTGGAATTTATTTTTTTCTATCAACATGATCTTCCTTGTTTAATTTCTTTCTCCTGTAGATGCAATAATTTTCAATACTCATCTACTAAAAATATTTAGCTATACTAAAAAGGTATAAAAATTATTGTTGTGTAGGTTTCTCATGTTAATGGTGGGGTTTTTTTGTTTCTGTGTAGCCAAAATTAAATATTTCTCTTATTATCACATTTGATTTTTGAACTATCACCACCAAAAGATAAACTAAAGCTTTAAGTAGATATTGTAATGTTAACTCTCTTCTGTATTTTGCCAGAAAAAAAAAAAAAAGAAAAAGAAAAAGGTCTGCAAAATAAGTAACTGAATTTTCATAGACAAATAAAATATGAATCTGCTGCAGTTCAACATTACTTTTTAAGTAGAATAACTTCTTGAAGTTTGGTTTTAGATGTGATTCTACTGGGGGTTTAATTTATTGTTATTTTAAGAATGAAACAGATGATAAATAAGATAAAGTCCATCACGAAATATGATGGAATTTAAGATAAGTTTTGCTATTGGCAATATAAGAATTTTGATTACCTGTCACTTATTAGATGCATTATGTTCACCCTGATATGTCCAAATCAGGAGTGCAGATGCTTTGTTTCTTTTTTTAATGGTTTTCAGATAGATAAACCTCTGGTTCAGTTGATCTAAGATACACACAGAAAGGACTCTGAAGCTGCTGAGAGAATCTACTGAGATGGTGGCATTAACCTTGGCACGTCAGTCAGAGTGCTGAATATTGATGGGACAAAACTGGGTTTGAAAGGCTCCATTTGGGTGTATCTTTTCTGTACTCTGTGGGACATGGATCAGACACTACCTCCACTTCATATGCCAGTTTATCATCCACGATCACACAGGCATTTCAGCCAGAGCTCAGCCTACTGTTCTGCCTCTCTGTCCCATGCCACTGGGGTTAGACCCCAAAAGATGGAATTACAAGCCAATTTATTTGACCTAAGTCTGTGATGAGATAGCAGTTCTCAAGTTGAGCTGGGAACAGATACTATGGGCAGTGTTAGATGATTAAGTTCACCCGTGGTGTAAAAAGGCAAGCTGTAGACTTTAAATTTACTCATCCTGTAGTACTTTTGTAAGCCTGAGAGAAGTACAGGTTTCCATAAAAATGCCAGTAGCAGGTGAATTTGGGCTCAGTTACAGGCAAAGCATAGCACATATTTGCCTGAAAAAGTTAACAGGGATAGACTTGAAGAAGTTACTGAACATAATTTTCCTGTTAATTTTTTTGCATAGTGTAAATAACACAAAAAAGTAGTTCTCAGCTGAAAATGAGGTGAGCATAAACCATCAACAAAAGAATGATTTTCATTCTGCTAAACAGGCATCTTTTGGAGAATGTTGTCTCTTTCTGGCAGTATTAGATGAGGACTTCTTAAGTAAACTCCTTAACAATGAATCCAAAGTGTGACATTCTAGTAATATTAATTATACTACTTAAGGGTTATAGAGACATATATATAACTTAACGTATTTTAACCTATGTCATAGATTAAGTTTTCTTAATAATGGAAGAGGTTGACAATAAGTGTTTCCTCTGATTTAGGCATCATGCTCAGGTATCTGCACATTTTCTTTATTCCAGGTCTATTCACAGCTGAGTAACTTAAGTAGTATGAAAGCTGATGCTGAAACAGTTCTCTGAGTTCACCTAGGCTTGTGGAAAAAGAACAGTGTAACTATCATATGCAAGCAAAAAGAAAAAAACATGTTCTTGCAAAATTTTTCATAAAAATAAATTATATGATGTTTAAACTAGATCTCTTATTAATTTAATTCACTATATATTATAATAATTTTGACTTGGTTTTAAGTTGATCATTATAATAATCTGTAACTTATATCCTTGTCCCCTGGAGCATGTGAAAAATCAGTATTCACTTGGGATTCAAGGTATTTCTAGTCATCTTGAAAATCTGTGAAAAATGTGTGTAGATTTCCCTTAGGCTGTAACTGATGTGGCCAGTATCAAAGCTCTAGGACTTCAGTATATGAAACCTTTTATTTTTAGTATGGTATTAGACTCGTCAGTTTCTATGGAAACATTTACCGGTGTATAAAAGATGAAAGACTGTTTTACAACACCACCAGAAACAAACACAGACTAGTGTGAACTTGACAGATTCAGAAAGGATACTTTATTCAGAAAGATGCTGGAACATACTTTTGTATCAGAAAGAATATACAACACAGATACGATAGATGAGTGGATAGGCAAAGAAGGCTCAGGTGTGGAGCAACTCAAGTTTACAGATTTGTAGTGACGGCTGAACACTTCACAAAACTGAAGTGGCTGTTTGGTTCCTTGTTAAACTGCAGAAAGTGCATTTTCATCTTAATTTGTAAGACGATATGTGGACTATGACATACCATAGGACTATGATAGTCCGTAATATAGGACTATTAAACATTGGAATTAATAATTATAATTTTTATATATAAGTCAAATGCTTAATAATTTTAATTCTGGACATCAAAGTATGATTTACAAAAGGGAGTTTTCTCCCTAAAGATGTTCTGTCACTCATTCATTTGTTCATTTGCTACTTGTCTCTTCCTTTAGAAATGTTTCATGGTTGTATATAGTTTAACGATTGGAGAACTTGGAAAGTGGAGAGCAAGGTTCCAGGCTTTCCTTCTCAGTAGAAACCCTGGAAATGATTTTCAGGATAATCCCCTTAGAAGGTAAAAGTTGTTGGTCTGAGCCATCAAACTGAGAAGGATTTAGCAATCAGGAGTTATTCTCCTGAAATAGATATTTTAAACATTAAGCTACTATTTGAGAAGTGTGTATTACCTTTCAATCCACTACACATTAAGTGAAATTTCTCTACCAGCAAGAAACTTCCTGGTCAATTGTTTATTTGAAATACAGTGATGTTAGTGTGATTGGACGTGCATGCTGCATTGCATCACTCAGGGGATGTAGCTGAGCTGAACATCTTTCTGGTTAAAGTAACCTGAGATTTACAGTCAAGATTTTTCCAAGTCATCTGAGATGGTAGATCTTTCCAGCTTATGTTACAGCAGCACTATGTACAACTCATGTATCTGCCCACAAAATTTCAGTATTTACAGACACAAAGCCTCATAGGAGACTAGAGAGTTTTGACCTTCTTCAACTTCTCAGAAGTACTCATTTAAAACTTATTTTCCACTGAAGATAATAAAGTCTCTTTATGTACATAAAATTTGTTCCTATGGCCACAGGAATTTTGAGAAAACACAGAGACTAATCCCTTTATCAAACCTAAAATCTATTCAAAGTTAATGTAGTCAAATGCTTCGATTATTTGCTGGTTTAGTTCTTTCATTGTACTTATATAATTATGCTTCTTAGTTGTATTTAATAGTTATTATTTTTATTAGGTAAATGGAAGCCCTTGTCTTACTTAATTTTGAAATTTCTACCCTAACTCTGTTCTAATCCAATTTTTTTCTAAAAATATTTTTATTTTTCTGATTTTTTTTCCTTTTTTTTATCTTGAACAGACCTGAACTGTTAATATATTACTGAAAATATAATCTCTTTTTTATTTTGTTTGAAACTGTATCCTTTTTGCATCTCAGTTCTGTTCTCTTGAGGTACTATGTATAAATAAATAACAATGTTGAACCAACATCAAGAAATATATATTGAGAAAAACAGGCTATCAGCTCTTCCTGACCACATCTTTTTATTTTCTAACTTGTCATGGGAGACACTGTTGAATTCAGTTTAGTTTTCCCCACTGGTTTTATGTTATGTAGTTCTATTTTCAGGTCAGATTATGAAATCTTTAGACAGTTATTTCTCATGTAGACCTCTTAGAAATGGTATAATACCTTCACAGTTCATGGAGTCTTAGAAGACATGATTAATTCAAACTAAATTTTCAAAAATGGGAGCCTAAAATTAGACTAAAATATCATTTTGAAATCTAAATATATGGTCTGCCTTTAAAGCAGATAAACACTTAGCGACTGGTTTCACTTTGTATGCATCTGGATCAAATATCTGTGACTTCATTCCCACTTTAACCTTACAAAAATGCAGGTAAAGGGAAATTCCTCATAACATACTACCTTCCTTCTGTTACTTTTAGCATCTGTAAGTACATGGCATTTGAGAACTTATTTTTTATTTAATTTTATTTGTTGTTTATCAGTTTTTGAAACAAATCCTCTAGCTGCAGGAGAAATGTCATAGCAATAAAAAAAAAAAGTAAAAGAAGGGAGAACTGAAAAGTAGTTTTCAGTTATGCCATATTAAGGAGAGCAGGGAACTGCAATATAATTCTAAGTATATATATTCTTAGGGAAAAAAACTTAGTGTCATTAGCCTTAAAAACTAGGGATTAATTATGTGCAGTTATGGAATGGATCAATCCTACCTTCATGTCCTAACAACTAGAATATCCAGCAATTGAATGAAGCATAAACCTTGCTTCATGCTTTAGCTATGTGATTTTTTTTCTGCAAGAATAGGATAAAGCACTTCAAATTAACCACATGCAGACAAAAATAAATTGGAACAATGATCATAGACAATAGATTAAGATAGGCAGAAAAATTGTTCAACAAGGGTGAGCAAGCATAGCTTTAACCTTTTAAATTTTGGTTTTTAAAAAATGCCAAAAAAATTATTCTGGTATTTTTCTTCCCTTTACCCTTTTTCTGTCACTCACATAGGAAATGTACTACTCATACACTTTGAGGTTTTGTGTCTGTTTTTTTTTTTCCTCCAATTCACTTTTCAAAGCGAAGAAGGGTAGAGAAACCTGACATTTTCATAACGACAGTGAATTTGGGTTTGTAACATTGCAGAGATCAAAACTGAAGTACAGTAAAGTCAGAATTGCTGAAATGAATAGAGTTGCAGCAGCCTCAAGCTCATTACTCATTAACAACCCTAATTCTCTGTGTACTCCTCTCATACCAACATTAATTCTCCTGGGCAAAAAGTTAGGTTGACTCATCCTCAATGTTCACTGTAATTCAACATGAATATACACTATTTGTCTAATATATCAGACTCTATCAGCCTTCAGGATCCATCCTTTTTTAAAGATGGCTTTCCTCATTTCTCTAAAGCATCATGAAGCATTCTTTCTTTTTCTGTCTTTGGCTCACAACTAGTAATTCTCCCAGTATTTCATATTCCCTCTCTGTCTTTACACTTCATATACAGCACGTTCTTATACATCAGAATACTTCTCCTTACAGGAGGACACTTTTACACCTTTTCCATGGAGGAAAGCTTCAGCTTCTGCAGATTGGAACTGTTTTCATCAGTTATTGATCTCTGGTTGAGAGGACTGCACTCCTATCTCTAGCTGCAGACAGGAAACGGCGGCTAAATAATCTTATTTTTTAAAGCACTTGATATTGGCTGAAGACAAGAAAATCTTAAAAGCTGAAAGACTGAATTTCATTCAGCGGCTGTGTAATTCATCACATCTCACATCAGCTACACTTCTGTTACAAAATATCTAATAACTATGTATTTATTTTCCACTATATGGCTCTGTTTTAAATCATGTGAATACATTTGTAAATATGTAGAACATATAAAAACATGTACAACAACTATGTACAGCAAGATGAATTCTGTTTTTTTTTTGTCTAAAGAAAGTTCACACAAGTTATTTTAGGCTCGTTTCCTACTGTTTTGTGGTAGTAGGGGCTTTGTTTCCTTCTCATATTATTTATGTGTCATTCATGTTTAAATTATTCATGAACTTGTTCTGAAAACGTTTGTGTGCCTAGCTATTCAAACCATTTCTTGTTTGTTTCCTTGTTTGTCTGAAGTCCTGCAGTGGTAGCCAAGTAAACAACCCATTTGTTTCAACAAAAATTTAGACACTACAAATTGACTTTTCCTCATCCTGAGAAAAATATGATAGCACAAGAATAACAATCATACATAGCCTTTGTACATGCAAGATGAAAAGACCATTAAGGGTAAGGAATCAAACACTGAGTAATTAGGAGTGACTATGTTAAACTTTCCCAGATAATTTAATATGGCCTCACTGTGCTACTCTTTCACTTCACTGTTATCACAAATATTTTAGGTGTTTTGTGTGCACTTTCTTTACAAGAAAATTGATGTAGATCTTTAAGAACAAGTGTTTGAGCCCCGAGTCTCACCTTCACCGCGACAGATACCTACACAGTAATCTGTTTCAAACAAGAGAGAAAGTATTCCCTCACTAAATATCATTGTATACACATCCTTCGTAGACAATCACCCAGTGTACCAAATATTCCTAGTTCTTAGGCTCTAAGACAAGGTCAATGTTGCTTTTACTGTTTTGAAAGAAAATAGAAAGCAAATGATGAGATTAATTTTGGAATAGGAAACTTACAGTTCAGTGTTTAAAGTATTAAAATGTGAAATAAGCATATGTATTCTTACTCTAGTCACTGTAGCTTTAGTTAATACAGCTGTTGGATCAGAAAAGTAATTTCACCTGAAAGCTTAAGACTTCATTCCATCACTCCTATACAGGATGAAGTTTGAGATACCCTTGGACACCTTACATGGCAGTCAGCTGGTAGATAAACAGGTAGATAAAACATTCCCCTAATATCTGATAAGCTGATCAGCCTGTAAGCACTTTCTGCTATTTTGATCCTCAGGCCAACTTCAGTGTTCAGAGTCCTGGGTTCAGAAGAGGGCTTATGACAGAGACATCCACAACAATATTGTTTTATTTTTACTTTGACTCAACTATCTGACTTTTTTTTGTCGTAGGTTGGTCATAGTAATTCCAGAATCTCAGCCATCAAATCACGTGTTTACTGCAAGAAGACTGTTATGGGGATCTACATTAGAGTTACAAACTCTATTTCGTAGAATGGGGTCTCCAATTTAGGCAAGCATTTAGACTAAAATTTAAAAAAAAATATTTTAAGAACCAAGTTATGTAAAAAATAGGTTAAAAGCTTTGAAATGAGAAAACATGTTTTCCACAAAGCTGCACAAAGCATTTGATGCAGGATGCTATGACATTACTGGAAATTTTGAGCACCTTTATAACCATCATAGAGATAAAATTATTAATTTGCACTCTATTTGGGTGAGGAAATCTTGGTGTGTAAGATTTTGTAGCTGGTTCAAAGTAGGGGAATTTGGTGCACATTTCCATAAAAAAATGATAAAATTCAATAGATTTTTTTTTTCCTTATATAATAATTCTTTTGAATTAAAAGAGAATTTATATCCTTCTATTTGGAAGAATATTTTTTATAATAATTTATGCAGGTTTAAAGAATGCATCAGTTCTATTTATTATATATATTCTATGCCTTTCTATTCTAGTCAGTACTTTCCTGCAGAAATTTCTGCTATGTTATGAACAGGAATCATCTTTTTGTAAGATTTGACCAAAAATATTAAGACTGGGCACTTCCCATCACTAGCCTCTCACAAAGAAGAGAGCAACATACAGCTGATTTAAACAGAAAAACTTGCTCAAAATATTCACTTAGGTAAAAGTTAGGACAGAAGGATATACTGCTAGCACTGCTACCTCCAGAGAATAATGGAAATAACAGTTTTCATGAAGTGCTGTCATGAGCAAATGAGTGTGAGAAATGTCCTGTCAGTTTTCACTACACAAATAAAACAGCACTGCCAGCAAACACCACAGTGCCAGTATCAGCCACTATGACATCAGATCTATTAATCACATGCTACAAACCCCACAATTTTTAGTGATCTATTTTTTTTAATGTTGATATTTTCATAAAAAATCCAATTCAAGATCACTCCTAAGCAACCTATGCGACTATAGAATCTATTGTTCTCAACAAATGACATAGCTGTTACCTCAGATGCATGTAGCTGCCTATGTGCAATTAAAACCATACAAAGAGATTAATATGTTACAACTCTAATGCCTAATTGTGCTAATTCATGATAGCCATTTTAATTTTTTTTAAATATTTATCTACTGTATGTTGTGCATGTAACTATATGCATTCCATAGAGTTAAACAAACAATATAGTATATAATATAGACAAATCTGTATGATATAAACATCCCTAAAAGTTTCCATGACAAATTTTAGCTCTCTCAAACTTATGTGCCACCACCACGTCAGACAGTAAGTCCATGTGGCATGGCAGCTGGGCCTCACTGAGAGCAGTGTTAGCATATGAGCTTTACCTAACGCTGGAAGATAAAGGAGTAACCAAGTTATAAGAATAGAGGAGTACCTTGGCCTTAAGCAACCTGTCAATCACTGGAAAGTTGCAGCGTCCCCAGAACCTCCTACATGGGCAGACTGTGATTATGAGTGGCAGTGATAGTCATTCATTAGGTTCTGTGTGATGCAGAAGAGGCCCATCAGGACCTGGATAACTCTACCACATCCCTGCCCTGATGGTTCCCAGTCTGACTCCATGAGAGTCATCAGGGGCAGGAGAGCAAGATCTAAAAGATTCCAAAATAACCCCATGGACACCCCAGGGACCCCCGCCCAGGCTCAAGGACTGTGCACCACACAGCTGGAACCCCCTTCATATTTTATTTTATTTTTTATAATAGCATATATTTGTGATCAAAGTGTTTTGATGTTAAGATCCATTTAGTCTCCACACTGCCAATTTCATCTTAAACCACAATGGTCCTATACCCCTTGAGGCAATAACGTCCTTTAGTTTGTGTGGCCTCCCAGAGACTTTGCTGAGTCAGTTTGACAGATTTCACATGGAGGACAATAACTTAATCGTTCTTCTTTAACCATCTGAGGGAGTAGCTAACTCAAGGTGCTGGGTTTTCACTGACTGGGTTACTAGAATATCTCAGCTGTCACTGTTCCCTTGATCCTGCATGATTTCTGAGTTTATTCTCATCATGCCTAATCAGAAGACTTAACAAAAACACATCCCTCATAGCAAAAAGGAGTATAGACACAAGAAATCTTCTTGTGAATCTGTTTTCTTTGCAGAATGATCCAAATCATAATGAACTCAACCCAGTCCTACAGTTACAGGTTTTAATACTCACACATAATGGGTAGTCCTACAGTCCAAGCAGGAATTTCCTTCTATAGAAGTACAGTAGCTTCCAACATCTTCCTTTCATGGAGTTATACAGACTTTTCCTTGTAATTCATCTGGATTTCTTATAGATTATCCTGCTAGAAGTCTTCCTTGGTAGGATTTATCATCACAGAACATGCTCATCTTGGTTCACTGTGTTCACTTCCAGTATGAAATGCATTTTATGACGTGCAAGTGTTTCCTGTCAAATGTGATTTCCAACTTCCAATTGAAGGTATGGCAACCACAGACCATTTTATATAAAGGCATCTCCACAGTGTCTCAGGGTGAGGTATTGCTGTAACGTGAAGTAAATTCCAGTGTCACTTCATTGTAATTTGGCTCCCTGTACAAAATACTAATTTTTTGTAACTATAAATTAATCCAGTTAAAAACAGAGACCCAACAAGGATCAGACAAACCATGACAGATCATGAATTCCTAGGAACTGAATCAGCTACTCCTAAAACCATCAAAGGGCAATGATTAGACCATTGTCCCTGGTGTGAAGCTCACCAAAGGGTCAAGAAAATAAAACCTTTCTTTGAAACGCCATGCAAACTAAATGGGATTACTTCCTAAAGGGCTATGGGATTTATTATGAAATGCAGTGAGGACTTAAGGCTTGTTTAAAGACCAAAAGGATTGATTAAGGTGGAACGGGGAAGAATAGACACAGGAAAACAGAGGGAAAAGTGTTAAAAGGAATGGGTTGACTGTAAACAGTCTGATTGGTACACCGGTTTGACAGACCCCTATGTTTGGTAGACACAATCTATCCTATCTTCTCACAGAATCATATTTTAAACATTTTTCTGTATGGCTAAGCTCCCTGCTGTAAGTGTGTGTGTATAACAACTAGCAAACTTCATGTTGGACTATCCAGGGAGTGGGATGTATTACCAACATCTAGAGAGACAGCTCCCAGCAAATGTCCTGGAGGAAACTGGAGGAGACCACAGTCTGGATATCAGCTACAGGATAGACAAAAACTTGTATGTGTCACCACTAGCAAACTTAACATGGTGAGAGATAGTGACTGCATAAGGGGCCTATGGTGTGAGCATAGATATTGTACAAAAATTAAGACAATTCAAGTATCTGAGAGATCTATGAATGTGGATGTGCTTCTGAATCAAGAAACTGAAGGGGATCAATCCTGATCAGCCTAAAAGTAAGCACAGCATTGACTCCCATTGTTTATGTTTATGTGGGTTCTCTCTGTGTTTATATGGGTGCTGGCAAAGGTGTTCTCCATGGTGTCATATGTGGGACTTGCCATGACTGCTGTGCATGCCTGCATGTACGTCTGTGTTTATCAGGAGTACAACCTCAGCCTCACCACCCACTGCACTTTGGAGTACAGAAACATATGCACCCATTGTGCTGTGATGGAGTAACCTGCTGTGCCTTAAAGTCCATTCAATTAGACTCTGTTTCCTACTGTAGTGATTTGGAAAGGAGAAATCCTCTGAGTTCTGAAGTTCTCCAGATTCAGCTACCCTTAATAAAAGTCGTGGGATTGGTTTTTGTATTGTTTTTCTGTGAATTCCAACTTGTGAGTCAAAGAACAATAGACGCAGAGATCATTTGACAAGGAGGAATCTCCACAGCATCTCAGGGAGAAGTGATCACATAACATGAAACGAAAGCTGGTGTCACTTCACCATAGACTTGGCTTCCTACCTTGTCCTGTTGTGTTACCATCTGCCCAGTACAGTCAAGGGGTACAGATGCCAAAGCCCATTCTAGCCAAACTGAAAGGACTTTTTTAGCCTAAAGAAAGGTTCTGTTAGTTTTGCTTCTTGTGAAGCATTCTTATTTTATAAAAAAAATAAATTGTTACAAGAAAAGCTTGAGACAAGAAACTCTTAAAATGTATTGTGAAAAAAAGTTACAATTGTTGAAATGTTTGTTATTGTTTCTGGATCTTTTTAGTGAACCACCTGTATGTAATATAGGTCAATTATTTTAGAACATGGTTAAAAAAGTAAAGAATAGTTCTTTGAGTAAATATTGATACAGCTTGATTAATATAAACTGCTTATTTTCCCTCCCATTGTATTTTAGGAATAATGTATTTTTAAGAAAAAAAACTTAAAAGGGAATGGGGTCAATTTTTACATAAAAACCCAACCCAAACCAAACCAAAAGAACCCAACTAAACAAGCAACAAAACCACAACCCAAACCAAACTGAGTATTTCTGACACAGGAAAAACTTTTAACAACAAAACTTTTAGTGCGGTCTACTGCATGGCCTTCTCATTTACACAATCTCAGTGATAAATGGCAAAGTATAAATACATTTTAAAAGTGCATATGCGGATATAAATACTCTAATTTTATTATTTTATTTATTTTTTGCTAGTTTAGAATTCGTCCTGATCAACAACTTTGAATGAGAGTTAAACAATGCTTTATTACTTGGCATTTTCTAGGAACAGACACATGACAGTTCTCACAGCTTAGATGACATGAAGCAATTTGCTTGTCAGTCTGAAACTTTAGGCCAATTAAGATGAACAAGCAAGAGCATTGAAATCTCTGTAGGAAGAGCCATAGAGCACACCTTTTATGTATCTGGATTCCTGACTTATTACTGGATGTGCTTTTAGACATAAATTCTTATTTTCGTTCCTATATTCATGCCATACTTATTAAATATCAATATTTGCTGTGCAAATTACGCATTTTATATACTTGGTTGAGGATTTGTTTGTGTATAATGCAAGTTTGTTTCTTCATGAAAGTAGAACCTCCAAGGAGATAAATGCTCATACAAAACCAAGGATTTAGCTTTAAAAACAACTTTATCACAGAAAGATTCAAATAACTCCACTTTGGTGACAAAGTTCACAGAATCACAAAATGGTGTGATTGGAAAACTTCCAATAATGAGGCACCCACGTCTGTTCTGGGCAACTTGTTCCAGTGTCCTGCCACCCTTGTCATAAAAAAAAAAAGTCTTCCTTCTGTTCTTTCAGACTAAAGCCATTGTCTTGTCACTACAGACTTTGGTAAAATCAGTCTCCATCTTTCTTATAAGCCCCCTTAAATGAAAGGCAGCAATAAATTGTTCCTGGAGCCTTGTCTTCTACAGGTTGAACAAACCCAACTCTCTCAGACACTCTCCATAGGGGAGGTGCTCCAGCCCTCAGATCATTTTTGTGGCCCACCTCTGGACTGTCCCTAACAGGTCCATGTCTTTCTTGTACTGGGGACCCCAGAGCTGGATATGGTACTCCCTCTGGGGACTCAGGAGAGCAGAGTAGAGAGAGAGTATCACCACCCTCAACCTACTGACCATGTTTCTTTTAATGTTGCCCAGGATAAAAATTTATTTCATAGAATCATAGAATCATTAGGGTTGGAAAAGACCTGTAAGATCATCAAGTCTACCTGTCAAGCCAGCAATCCCATGACCACAATACCATGTCTTCACTTGTTCAGTTTTTCCTCCACCAGCACTCCCAAGTGCTTCTCCACATGGTTGCTCTCAGTCCATGCATCATCCCGTCTGTTTGGATACAGGGGATTTCTCTGACCCTGGTGCAAGACTTTGTTTTTGGACTTGCTGAACTTCATGGTGTTCACGTGGACCCCTCTTCCTGCCTGCCAAGGTCACTCTGGATGGCATCCCTTCTCTCTAGAGAATCAACTGCAC
This sequence comes from Merops nubicus, assembly GCF_000691845.1. Classification (NCBI taxonomy): domain Eukaryota; kingdom Metazoa; phylum Chordata; class Aves; order Coraciiformes; family Meropidae; genus Merops; species Merops nubicus. Next base: position 13,865 of record NW_008608981.1, read on the forward strand.
CACTTGGCTTGGTGTAGTCTGCAGACTTTGCTGAGGGTGCACTCAATCCCTCTGCCTGTGTCAATGATAACGTTTTTAATAACATTGGTTCCAGTATGACCATTGAGGGACACCACTCCTTTTTTTTTCCACACGGAAATGGAGCTGTTGACTGCAACTCTTTAGACACAGCCGTACAGCCAATTCTTCAACCATCTACCAAGGCATCCACCAAATCCATATCTCTCCAATTTAGAGAGAAGGGACCACATCAAATGTTTTACAGAAGTCTAGGTAGATGACATCTGTGTCTGTTCCCTTGTTCGCTCATGTAGTCACTCCATCACATAAGGCCACCAAGAGTAGTCAGGCAGGACTTAGTGAAACCATTTTGGCTGTTTCTAATTACCTCCCTGTCCTTCATATTCCTTGACACGTCTCCCAGGAATATCTGTTCCACGATCTTACTGGGAACACAAGTGAGGGGAACTAGTCAATTATTCCCACAGTCTTCCTTCTTACTCTTTCGAATTATTTCTGATAGTCCAGTTTGTAGCCAGATCAAGTTTTTAATCAATGCCTCCTACAGTGAAAAAAATAAATAGATCAGAGCTCTAAATAGATCAACAACAATGAAGACATCACTTCTTTCTATTTTGGTTTCTTTTATGCAACACATTCACAGGACTGTAATTCATGTCCACAAACTGATTACAGATAATATGCCTAATAGTGCAAGCTAAGAGAGCACACAGAGGCATAGAACAATAGCTCTTGGATTTGTTACCTAGTTTTGACAGGAAGAGCAATTCTATGAAGTAACAGAAACCCAACAAGGCCAATATATTAATTGCATTCTATAGAAGCATAGAGGGGAACATAATATTAATCTCTCCTCTCTCTTTTTAGCTAGCATCTTACACTTCTTGATATTGAAAATGGAAAAAAAAAAAAAAGATAAAATTATTGCAAGAACAATGGCTTGAAATGTTTTATAAGTAAAAATATAAATTCTCATTGCCCATCTCAAACTTTTTTTGGGGGGATTTATTTTGACATGTTACCACTTACGGATATCAACAGATAGGACTCCTAAGAGAGGCAATGATGGAAATTATTACCAGGTTAAAATTTTCTGTAAATTATCCTGTAACATGGAGATTAACTTTAGGTAATTCATCATGGGTAAATATTACTTCAGAAAGTTGGATGTTATGAGCATGTGAAAAACATGTCATATTTGTTTTCAGCTTGCACATCAGGACTCTAGTAGCTGACTGTGTGACTAATAACTGTCCTCTTCCAAAATGTGATGAGATTATAATGGCAAATGCCATTCTCTTTCTTCATTTTTCTCCCTTCTGATATATTAAGCTCACTGAGGACAGATTGCTCATGAGTTTTTCAGTCTTGACCTCATGCCTGTTCAGTTGTACAGCAACTGTTAGCACAGTCACAGGTAGATGTGAAAACCCTGAATCCTATCAGTGGCACTGATACCTCATGTCCACAGAACTTCTAGATTTTGAACCATATTATGCATTCAAATGCAGTAAAAGAAGGTGGGATCAATTTCACCAGTGTTAGCTACCTAAAAAAACCCAATGAGCTAGCCAGAACTAATTGTTATTAATTGCAAATAATTAGTAGGACAGTTTCTATATGAGGAAAAAAAAAAAAAATATTTGAGCTTCATTAGTTTTGTTGCATGTTCTTACTTGATAAGGATCAAACTCTTGGTACACTGAGGTTAAGACCCAGATTGTTTCCTGGAACTAAGACTGCAATTCCTGAGTATCTTGAGCAATCACTTTATTTTCTGTATAGTCTTCAGATTATTTAGTCTACATCCTGACTTTAAAGTAATGTGTGTCCTACTGTATTTCCTCTTGGATGAGGTCCAATATCATACTGCATGATTACCAACTGAGGCAAGTTGCACTGAGCTCCATTTTTTTCCCGATAATTCAGATTTTTAATCTACACTACTGCTATTACATGACCTATATAGCTGTTTTCCTTCCTTTAGAAGCAAAAGATCAGACAGTAAGTTGTTTGTTTGTTTGTTTGTTTGTTTTTCCTCAACAATCTGAAATCAAGAGACAATTTCTTTATGAGCCCAAATCTAGGAAATACTACTGGGTTCAGTGGTAAAGCATGTGCCTTGATACCACCATTTGGGGTGATAAAATTACTGCCTATATGATTTTTTCTTCCCATTGTAGGAATTTGTACAAGACAATAAAGCTTAAATCAGGCTCCATTTCAACAAGTTCAAGGTGTGAAATGAATGTTTCACACAGCTCTGTTTTTTAGCTCTAGTGTAGGAGACTGGGAGGCAGAGTGTTTTTTGCAGTGAGAAGTCCAAAACCAAATCATTATTTGTATGAAAGCTGTTTCTGTGGGGAAATATTCTCATATAATGGACTCTTCTTTTCAGAAAAAGCCTGCTTGTTGTAATAATCTAGGACTTCTAGATTTAATTTCTTTTTTAATGTTACCTGCAGTGAATGCAGAGCCATACTAAAAAAGCAAAGTATTATTGAAGGGGCATGAAGAGTCAAGAAGAAAAACTGGATCACTGAGTGAATCACAAAATCCTTGGGAGATTTTGTTGTTGAATACGGTGACATTTTTATCTTAACATAACTTTTGCTGTCATACCTTCTTGATTGATGGCAATTGAAAAGGGGCCAACCTTTCCCCTGAAAGAGATGGATGTGGAAAACTGGATATGGAAAAGTACATCTGAGTCACAAAATGAAATGAGTCATCTTAGGACTTTTCAGGTGCAACTACAGTTCAATATCCAACACTTCTCTAAAGGACAAGAGTGTTTTGAGATAAGAGAAAAAGTATTGGTCATGACAAAAAGTGTATGTTTACTTGAGCAAAAGTATAACAAAAAACAGAGGTTTGTGTTTTGGTTTTGTTTTTTGGGTTTTTTTTGTTTTTTTTTTTTACAGTTCTCAGACCTTTTCATGTTTGAAACCAATTCAGGCATCAGACTAAAGCAAGACATCTGTATTTTCATGATACACATGTAGAAATTTCTCAAGAACAGAAATTAAGTTTTACAAGGCTTTTTAAAATGGATGTGTTTTCCTTAGAAGTAGTGTATGCATTTGTTACCCCCATTCCTCTCCCTGAGTGGTGCAGCCCCAGCAGAGGCAAGGAAGTTCTATCTCATGGGGGAGAGATATACAGACTGCCTCTTCAGGAAGAAGTAGATGACAACTGGAAGAAATGGGAAGGAGTAAGAGAATTCCTTGTTTTGCTTTGCTTGCACATATATTTTTAATTTTACCTATTAAACAGTCTTTATTTCAACCCGTGACTATTCTACCTTTTACCCTCCTGATTCTCTCCTCCATCCCCCCAGGGGGGACTAAGTGAGCAGCTGTGTGGTGCTTAGTTGCCATCTGGGGTTAAACCACAACAGTCCACTGGTGAATGGGAAAGGGCATTTGTTGACAAAGGACTCAAAGAAGCTTGGGGTACTCAGTGACTTATTTGCCCAAGTCTTTATTGATATTTGTTTTCAGGAATCTAATGCCCTTGAAATCAGTTAAAAAAAAAAAAATTAAAAAAAAAAAAAATACATTAAACAAAGGACTTGGTCTTGGTGGAAAGGTATCAGTTTAGGGAACATTCAGATAGACTAAGTATACACAAGACCACTGAAGCTGACAGGATATATCCATAAGTGCTGAGGTAGTTGGCTGATACCACCGCAAGGCCACTCTTGCTTATCTTTGAAAGATTCTAATAATCACAGGAGATGCCTGAGCACTGGAGGAAAGAAAAAATCCTTTTTGTCTTTAAGAAGGGCAAGAAGTAGGACCTTAGTAGTTCTTCAGATTGGTCAGCCTCATTTTAAACCCTGGAAATCTGACAGAACAAATAATCCTGGAGGCTGTTTCCAAACGTAAAGAAGGTGATCAGGAATAGTCAGCCTGTATTTATGAATAACCTTGTACTCTAGCTAGTAGTAGTAATGGTAACACAGTATAAGTCTCTTTACATTCCTTTTCCAGTAAATTAATTTCCTGCAGCAACCTACTGCAGCAGTATCTGTACTGCAGACCCCAGGGCTGCAAAAGAATCAGATCCTTTTACAGCTAATTCCTTGGCTCAGTACCTTACCAGGAATACAAATGTGTTACTATTGTTTATATGCTTGGGTATTTTAATTTGCATTCATAACGAGTGGATTTTTGCATCAGAATTTTGAAAGCACATATGTTCTTCAGATAAATTATCAGTGGACACTATTCATTATTGTATTCCTAATAAATATTTTAAGGAATTGTCTAATAGTCTGTTATTTTTAGAACAATAGTTGTAAAAATCTAGGCTTTGTTTCATTACTGCAGTATGAGATCATAATGTACCTTCAAAAACGCCCCCTCTGAGCATTTACAGCAGGTCAAGCTTATGCTGAGTTCCATAATGGAATGAGATCATTAGACAGAGTTTACACTGAAGAAAATGGCCATGGCTACTACGTGTTCCTGATACAGATATCAGTAAATGTCATCAGTTCAGCTTGTTCGTTAAATTATAGTGAAATACTCTGATACAAATGAGAAATATGAAGACTACAAAGTGAATAAAAGCCTAATTTTGTGAAATGAGTAGGACTAGCTTAATTAATGGTCTTGAACTAACATCTTAAAGCAATGACTTGGGTGAGTTCAAATAGAACGTTAGCTTGCGTGACTTAATTCTAAGTGGTGTTTGCCTATTAGAAATGTGGTTGGGGTTTTTTTACAGAAAAAAAATAACATTTTTTTTTTCCCACTCTTTCACAAATTTACCCCATAGTAATAGAGAGAAAATAATATTTCTTGGGAATTGTTAAAATATAAGATTAGTTGATACCTACCTTACAGGGAGAAATACGTTGTTCAATATAGCCAGGCTGCTCAACAAAACGTTTATCTTTTCTCATGTTCTACTTCTGTAAGATCTCTGCATTTAAGATTGGCCTTATAAGAATATTGTTTCAAATAGAGTGGCTATTAACATGGTTCAAATCTCTTTAATGCTATGAGAACTTAATGCAGGAATGATGATGGGAAATACCTATTAAATATCCTGAATTTGAAGCTGGAAGTTCTCAAGGATGCTGTACATTTTATCTATTCCATCTCATTCTGAGTAATTATGAAATTTATGATAGTAGCAGCTGTGCCTAGTCATTACATTGAGAACAGAATTCTTAAAATTGAGTAGCATAAGATAATTCATAACACTGAATAGAGAAAAAAATGGAGAAAAATAGAGAAAATAAAATTAAGCCAGAATTTTAATTTTTGCGTGTTATATCGTATGTCTAATCTAAGTATCTTATTTAGTATCTAATTTACAAAAGATGTGCTTCTGGGCACAGAGGACCATCCCATCATCTGAAATTATTTCTTGTGTTGATTGATACATCAGTTTCTTGACCTGAAAAATCATAAATGATCCTTAGTGTAAGGTCATAAGGAAAGGATATTCTTAGTACCCTCATGTTGCACAAATCTGTTGGTTAAAGTAGCCAAGGAAGAGTTGGAATATTTAAAGCCTAGAGCTTTCCTAGCCCAAATGCATTGAACCTGTGCCTACCACACCTGAAGAATGTTCTTTAAGTACTAAGCAAGGTAGAGGCTACCTGAGGATCCATTTCCTGTGCCCCATTCCTTACACTGGCACACAGCTACTGTGGTTTCAGGAAGATGTGAGTCCATTTGGGAATTCAAGGAAAAGCTGGAGAAAGTTTAGTTTAGAGAGACTGTACTGGGGAAGCTCTCTTTGTTTCTCTAATTTCAAGAGTATGTTTTTATAATCTGTTGGCAGTTTTAGGATTTTCCAGTTTAGGAATGGACTGCATCTTGTTCCTATCAAGCTTCTAGTAGCTTTTTAAAGAAGATGATGGCAAGGCAGAAAAAAATAAGACTGAAGAAATGCCAGTTGATAGTTCTTGTCCAAATGTCACTGATCTGTCAAAAGATATCAAAAAATGAAAATTCAAATCTTCCTGTTAAATTTTGTCATAGGCAAAAGGCAACACCTCATATATATGTGGAGCTAACATTTATTGTTAGCCAAAATGCTTTGGCAGTTTAATAGTCAAAATTACCTGTATGTAGAGAGAAAATTCATTAGAAAGCCAGTTAAAATAAATTAAAACCAAAAAAGCCAAAGCTAAGACTACTTATTCTTTATTCTCTTTCTTTGGTGTTGTGCTCTTCCTTCTAATGTACTGTTGTGCCAACAGATCTAAGGTGAAGCAGAAGGTAGTGACTGAAATCATGGGTATGGTCCCCTCGTCCCTGGGACCCACTCAAGGCTTTCAGGTCACATTTCTCCTTCCCCGACCTGTTCTAGGCTCTTCTGGAAGCCCTGTGGAGGAGGTAGCAGGTGCCCCTGTGAATATATGCACATAATATATTAAATGTATTATGTGCCCTCTCCAAATACAAACACACTAATAAACAATTGAACTCCTGTTGGCATGAGTGTTTGTGTTCTGGTTGTGTTTGGTTCTCACATCCATACACATTTTCTTGTGACCATATGATCCTAATTGCCTTTCTCTCAAATAGAAAGCTTTTTAATTCTGTATTTTGGGGAAAAAAAAATACACTATAAACAAGTAGAAATTTGGATGATTACACCAAAAGGCGTTTAGACATCTTACTGCAAGTGCTTTTTGCTTTCCGTTCCCAGGAGAAAGATGGTTGTTCTTCCTGTAACAGCCTGAAATCTAACCTTACAGGGATTTTTAAGTTTGCTTCAGCATAATTTTTTTGCCTATTTAGTTGTTTTCTTTGCATGACTTTAATAAAATAGTTCAATATTTATAGAAAACTGAAGCATCTGCTAATAATAGTAGTGGTGTATCTTTGAATTACTTCTTGTTATCATGTAATATATACTATAAGAATTTACTGGCAATATGTTTGTTAAAATTCAAATTTTAAACTAGATCTGGTCAGATTTATTCTGGTTAACATTCAGGAATCATTCATTTGAAAACAATGGTCTAAACTGTACCCCTACAAGATGTCACATTACTCCAAGACATCCAAATTATTAATAGGAGATTGTTTTGCATCTTCACAGTCAGTTTCTTCCCTGCTTCTCCATGCTTCAGAAGTTTTTCTTTTAGACCAGCAGCAAATTTTAGACCCTAATAATCTGTTCCTACTTCACTGCTTTTTAGTCCACAGACTTATGGGTATACATTAACTAGTAATTCTTGTGTCTGGAACAAATAAACATAAGGCACCCCCAGCACAGCCTATCATTTCAGTGTATGACGAGTTGCTACTCTAATGAGATAACCAGTAGAACAAGATGCAGCTCAGTATTAAACAGCAATAAAAATGTGGACAGTGGATAATAAAATGAAACCAAGCATACCACATTTCAATTAAAAAACAGAGAAAAAAATTGTTAGATTCTTTATAGATATATTCCTTCCAACCCCTAACATTCTGTGATTCTGTGATTCTGTGATTTTCCTCTTTCTTTTAAATCTTATTCAGAATGTTGCAAATGCATGCTCAGAAAAAGTAAGATGACAAACATGAGGGAAAAAAAGCCCAGTTAATAGGCAATTATTTGAAGACAATAATTTTTTTTAAGGAATCCATTGTGTTTTCTGACCTTGAAACTAGAAAACTTATTTTAGTCCATTTGTAGCTTTAAGAGAAAAAACCTTGCAACGTGGCATAGAAACATAAAAGCATAGGATTATCTGAAGATCTATATTCTAAATGAAAACCTCTGTCTGTAATTATCATCTCAGCGATGTAGTTTTTGACTAATAGACTTACAAGCTTGATAATAGCTTCATTGGGAATTTGGCTTTTGTTGGAAACTGGAGCTACAACTTTCTCAGTTTAAAAGGAGAGTAAATTTCCATCATCTGAAGCAGGTTTAGAGAGTGCCCTTAGGAAATTATCTCATATGCACTTTTTTTTCACAGGTTCTTGAGGAAATCAGAAACTAAATTTATAAATTTATAAGATTATAAATGTTCCTCACTTTAGTGGCAAAACAAAATGTGGGGTTATCAGTGTTAATGCTCTTTACTAATTAAGACATCTGGGAGAATGACTCTGGTTAGCAGATCAAGTTGTATTGATTTTTAACTTCTGCTACTGAACAGAAACCCAGGAGATAAATGACCTTCTACTATACATTATTTTGTTCAAATGCAAATAAATAAAAATAGGCCAGATATGGCACCAGTGATTAAAATGCAAGTAAATATGAGAAAGGGAAGATGTGGCATATCTGAGGTTAAGGATCTCATAGTGGACTATAACTCTGATGTCATCAACTCAAGCCCCCAAGCTACAGCAGGAAACTATGTTATATGGTATCTAAGCAAAGTTTAGACAAAGCTGAACTAAATGTAAGGAAGACAAAACCAGTTTTTTTTCTGGTTTAGAAAAGATGTGGCTTGTCACAGGACATCACAAAGGTTCTATGGAAGGCTGCCACAAAAAAGGCAATGATAGTGTCTTCCTTATCAAGAGGAATAAGACAACAATTAATACCAGCAATAAGTGTTTTGGCTAAACATTAGGAAAAAAAATATTAAATTAAAATTAAGTCTAGTAAAATATGCAATAGACTGTAATAGGAAGCTGGGAGGACTTTAATCTGTTTTTTAAAAATAGGTTGAAACCTGTCATGGGTGTCACTGCTTTTACCAGGACATCTGTGCATGGGCTGGGTGAATTTTCATGGTCAGTTTCCAGCCTCATTTTGTATGATTCTGTTTATGAGCTGACAAATTTTTGCTTTTAAACTAATTACATTTTTTTTTCATCCTGTTCTTCTTGTTCAGGTGATAACTAGAAATCTAATTTTCAGCACAAATATACTCAGGCATGCCTGTTATCAACCCCTCTTTCAACTTCAGCAAACTGTGATCTCTTAAAGTTTTCCAGTGAGTCAGAATATCCATTCTTGTGACTATTCTAATAACATTCTTGTTTACTCACTGCTGTTTGCATGAGCTGTTTTGAGCATAGGTTAATGGAAAACGTGTTCTCACCAATGCTTTGTACGATCACAATTATACTTTCCAGTTCCTACAGCAGTTGCTGAATCTGACTGACACTAAGAATGTGTTTGGCTGATTCACTGTCTTACTACAGAGGGACTCTGGCTCCATCCAAGGAGCATGCTGTCATGTCTGGGGTGGAACAGGCACGCTTCTTTTGTTTAAGTTGGGCTAAACAATAAAAAGTTTGTAAGACAGAATTCAGTTCCTTCTCATCACATGGTACAATCATGTCATTCTTTCCCTTTTATTTCCTCCTGATGAACTCCTAACAGATACAAGAAATTTTGACATGGTTTTGACACACAAGTCCCTGACATGGTCTATATCTTGTCTCACTTTGACTCTCTAAATGTTCGTTCATCTATTTGTCGTTGTTCCTTCTGCAGTGTATAACGAAAATGTAATAATATTAACTCAACAACAAGTGTTTAATGCAGTTGTGATAAACTTGTATCTGCAATGAATATAGAGGAAACCTAAACAACTTTTTTTATACAACTTTCCATAGCTTTAAATGTGTACATATAAAGCATAGGGGTGTCTACAGAGTGTCCTTATGGTAATGTAGTTTGAATAAAGACAACAAAGAGAAGAGAAGAGAAGAGAAGAGAAGAGAAGAGAAGAGAAGAGAAGAGAAGAGAAGAGAAGAGAAGAGAAGAGAAGAGAAGAGAAGAGAAGAGAAAGAGACAGAAGAGAAGAGAAGAGAAGAGAAGAGAAGAGAAGAGAAGAGAAGAGAAGAGAAGAGAAGAACTTAAAAGCAATTTTATTTGAACTATGCAATTTGCTGAATTCACACATGGTTTGCTCTGAGGAATGTTACCTACAACCAACATTTCTACTTTTCAAAATCAAGGTGAAAATAAACGTCCTATTTCTTATTTCAGGACAGAATGAAGTTACATTTAGGTATCTACAAGTTAGGTTCTAGTCTGAGGTGGTCATTTAGTCAATACAGACAAACATCTTTTGAACATAATTTATTAAAAATACCTTAGGAATTCATTTAGAGTCATATGACTTTTTGAAAGTACTTCTTCCTTCTTACTGAATATTAGAGAAAATTATGCATTTTCTATATATAGTAATTTAGAGCATATATAGGTCAGGGAATGACCTTGAACACCGGACCCCTGTCACCAACACTACTGAAAATGTAACTCTGTTTCAGATTTCTTCAATTAGTTTTCTCCAAAATAAGCAGAATTGAGGTAAACCACTTAGTACCACTTTGCTTCACAATGAAGAACCCTCTTTATTAAGCAGTGTTGACCCTACCTGTATGACTTATCCAGACTGGAGGATAATAACGAGGAGAGTAAAAATAGATCAAAGGAATCCCAGCCCCTGTGATTACTGGATAAAAGAATTAGATATGTATTCTGTTCTTAAATTTTGTCCCATTCATAGTGACAAACCTTCTCCTGCCTGTGTCAGCATAATTAAATTATTTCAGAAAAAAAATTATTTTTGGAAATGATTTTTTTTTGTCTACACTGGTAACCAAATAACATAAGCAAGTTGAAACTGATTGTTCCTACTAACAAAATTTCTATCTATGCCTCCTGTGTATAGCCAGGTAGTTGTTTCAGTTGCCCACATCTAATCATCTTAGACAATCTGAGATGCCCTAGAGATCTAAATTATGCAGGTGGGGCTCAAAGATTATGGCAAATGAATTCCTTTATTTGGGAGGGCAGACAGAGTACAAGCAGTGTCTTTTAAGGTGCCTCAAATGCCATTAAACACCAATATTTATGTAAATGAGTATCTCTGTAAAGTGAACTGAGCTTAGGCTCCTTTTGTTGTCAAGAATCCAAATAGAGTTCATATGAGTTTTCAGAATCCTATTTCAGAAGAAAAAGAATCACTCCTAACATATATTTCCCCCCCCCACTGGTCTGAAAAGGAGCTTAAAGATCAGCTCATAAGTATATGGGAGGCCTCTTGGTAAGATGAACCTTGCCTAGTATTTTAGCAGAGGACTTTAAAGTCCTAATGGCTTAATGGTTGGACTTGATGATCTTAAAGGTCTCTTCCAACCTAAAGGATTCTATGATTCTATATTTGTATTCCTCAGCAGTCAGAGTCCAACACTAGCACCAGAACACTGAATGAAAAGCAGTAAGTGGTGATCAGACAATTTTAATTATTCCTTTATCAATATCTTCCAGAATAAGATATTCTTAATGGGTAAATACCTATTCTGCAACCTAATACAACCCAAATTACTGGAGAGTTTTTTCATATTGGTGAAAATACAATTATACCTTAGACCCTTTCAAGCAGACTTTTTCTCCTAGTATAATCTTTAGCAGTGTCAGCATCAGCCTAGAAATAGAGAACAAAGGTTTTTCTTCTGAATATGTTGCAGTTTAACCCTGGTAAGCACCTAACACCACACAGCTTCTTGCTCATTCACCCACAGTGGGATATGGGAGGGAATGAGGAAGATAAAAGCAAGAATACATATGGGTTAAGATAGACAGTTAAGTCAGTAAAGCAAAAGGTGTGTGAACAAATCAAGCAAAATAAGGGATTGATTCACCACCTCCCATTTGCAGTCATGTTCAGCCATCTCCGGGAAAGCAGGGGTCCATCACACAAAACAGTTACTTGGGAATTCAAACACCATAACTCTGAACATCTGCCCTTCCTCCTCTTTTGCTCTCCAGCTGTCATTGTTGAGCATAATGTCATATAGGTTGGGATATTCCTTTGATCAGTAAAGGTCAGCTGTCCCAGCTGTGTCCCCTTCCAGCTTCTTGTGCAGCCCCAGCCTACTTGCTGGCAGGGTGATGTGAGAAGCAGAAATCTGTGTAAGCACTGATCAGCAGTAGGCAAAACATCAGTGTTTTATCAGTCATGTTTCTGTCACAAAGCCAAAACAGCACAAGAAAAGCAACCATTAAGAAAACTAATCCTATCCTCCCAAACCAGCACAGAAGATTATCAATATATACAGTTTATACAATGTTAGTGGTTCCAAAGAAGTATTATATGAGCTTCCTTATAACTGTTAGGGACTACCACCAAGAGTAAACTCGTAGGCACATTTTACTTCAAGAAACTCTGCAAAGTGCAAACTTAGTTGCTGGTTAAAATTATGTATGAATATGAAATTCATAACAATGAAACAATGTCATGGGTTTAAGTTAAGTACACAAACTATCACTCCTTTCCAAAACATATTTCAAGGTTCTGGAAGTTCCATCACTTAGTATAGTGATGGTGGTGTGGCCTATGAGTTAATTGGTATGGGGTAATCTCAACAAGGTGTACCAATATCTCAAAAGAAGGTGCAAAGAATATGGAGCTGCCCAATGACAGGACATGAAGCAATGAGCACAAACTGTAGCAGGAGAAGTTCTGTCTCATCATTAGGAAACACTTTAATTAGGAAATGCTTCTTTAGTGTGAGGGTGACTGAGCAGTGGAACAGGTTTCCCAGGATGGGGGTGTAGTTTCTATCTTTGGAGAGCAGGGGGATTGGACAGAAGGACCCTCACGGTTTCCTTCCAGCTACAACCATCCTGTGATCTTGTGGTTCTGTGAAATCAGAGGTGTCTAGTTAGAAATAATCAGACCTTAGGTATTTGCAGATGTATGACGAAATTTCATTCTGAAGTTTTCAATCTAACTGTATGTTCAAAATATACAAGCTGTACTGAGGAGTTATCATTATGGTCTTAAAAATACTACATAACAAAGAAAAGTTAAATGTAATGATAAAGGTGCCATACCAATACTTTCCGAAGAATAAGCAATGCTAACAATATTTGGAGGGAAAGAATGAGAATAGTAATATTTACATCACATATAAAACCACCTATACTTAGAGTTTATAAGAGTAAATGAAAACACAGCTATGATTTTTTTTTTCATCAAAAATATCTTATATGTGTACAGACAGAAATTCCTATATTTAAAAATTCACAGGTGTGTAGTATAGTACATTAAAAGTAGCTTTTTGGCTTGTGTATGTATATATAAGACACAAAGAAGTGTCATGACCAGCTTTGCATATGGCATATGAATATAAATATACACAGAGTAATACATGATGTATACACATATAGACTATTAAAACCAACTAATTTTCCAAATAGTAGGAAAAAAATCCAAGCTGGACTGATTTTGTCGAGCTACATGACATGTTCTTTTCTTTTTCTAAAAGCCATGTTAACCTGGCAATTAAATTAGAATAGATTCAGAGCATTCTTCCATTAATATGAATACATTAGTATTCTACTCTTTACTAATTAATTAAAAGGCACATGCTGAACAAATTACTGAGTTCCTAAGGAACTAAAACTTGGCAGGAACGTCTGCTTTTTTTTTCTAAAATCTGAGGGAAAAAAAATGCATTGTTGCATTCTGTTGCTTAGCCCCGGGAAATAAAGGAGAATATATGGTTTCTGACCTCAGAATGTAATTTATCCTGCAGTAACAGTAGTAGTATAGAGTAGAGTTTTGGCCGTTTGACCACATTACAAATGCTCAAGAATTTCATAGAGTGTGAATGCACTCGGACGTGTAAAAGAGATGTTTTTTCCTGGCTACTTGATGGTTTTCCTGGTGACTAGCTACATTTTCTCTTCCTAGAATTCTTTGTTTCAGTTTGCTAGAGTACCTTTTAGCTTTTATTCTTCACTCCTGATAGTATATTTTAAAGCTACACGTCTCCAATGCCTCCCTTTCAATGTCTGATGGAAAGACCTTAGCGTGCAGGGGATTCAGCCAGCACTGTCCAGGATCTGAGTGGTGGTAGCAAGCACAAAGACAGAATGAATCATGTGATGCCTTATCTGGCTCAGAAACAAGTGCTACCATGCTCTCTATAATATAAATATTGACAGTTTTCTTATGCACCTCAGTATAGTAGAATGTGACCATATTATGCTCTTTCAACATGTGAAGGGATCTTTTAAGAAACGTGAAACTTTTTACCAGGGCCTGTATTGATGGGACAAGGGGCAATGGTTTTAAATGGAAAGAGGGTAGATTTAGATGGGAGATAAGAAATTTTTTACAATGAGGGTGGTGAGACATTGGCATATGTTGCTCAGGGAAGTTGTGGATGCCTCCTCCCTGCAAGTGTTCAAAGTCACATTGGATGGGGCTTTGAGTAGTGTGATCTTGTGAAAGACGTCCTTGCACACTGAAGGGTGGTGGACTAGATGACCTTTAAACACCTGGAGGGTAAATAATTGATCTCTTTTTTTAGACCAAGAATAAACAGAAAAAAAAATTACATTGGAATATATGCATATTGTATACACATTATATTTTTAGATATATA
>NW_008608982.1:0-14337 GCF_000691845.1 Merops nubicus
GGAGGAGGAAGTTGTCATCTATGCATCTTAATACAGGACTGACAAAATTATGCATGAGATTTGCATGGAGTATTATGAAACACCATCAGACTTTTTTTTTTCAACTGACTTAAAAAAATATAAAATTTTGTATGGTTACATTCAAGACCTAAGTAAAATTAAAAAAAAGACCCAGAAGCAGAAAAGTCCCAACAGAAATGCACAGTGTGTTCAACAGTTATGTCTCCTCTCCAAACTGCATTATTCCATTGAAACTCATTTACTGTACTAAGTAATGGAATTCTAAGGTTATTCACTAGGTACATCTTGACATTTAGAAAAATGTATATCAAGTAACACAATTATGCACAGTACAATAACAATATAATCATAAAAAAACCAAAACACAATCTGTTAACCACAATTTGAATATTTTCATATGCTTCTGCAATTCCTACTTTTAGCCAGTACTGGGAGCTCCAAAAGACTGGAAGAAAGATTGTTCTTAGGGCATAATTTCAAGGAGAAATTTTACATCCCTTCTTAAGGGTAAGATAAACTAAATGACGGTTAAGATTTTTTTCAATGTTATAGAAAGTTAAATATCCTTGAGGTAATGGTTAGGATTCTAGGGAAGTGGGTTAATATCTGGGCTGTATTCAAAGTCATACTGCACTATGATTACTCCAAACTAATGAGTAATTTATAGGTAGCCACAATGAAGAAAACTCCATCCCTTACTCTTCCTTTTATTAATCCACCCCTTGATCTAGCTCTTATAAAAATAAGGTTTTAAATACTTGAAAATAAATTGAGTATATTTTCACTGATATCAGGCAATTCCAAGTATAGTGCAAAATAGTATTATTGCCAAACAATTTCAAACTTTTCTAAACAAAAGTCACAGAGGGTTTTCTTGAGTTGTCATGGTTACAGGGGCTGGGACCCGTGTATCCTTATGTGGGTAGAACCAAAACTGTGTATTCTATACTCTCTATGTCAGTGCTCATGGGCTGTTAAGAAAATCATGGGTAGCAGCTGCCCAGGACAGACCTCACACCCCAGGCTATAACAGATAAGGAAAGAGGTTCAAGGTCAGGGGAGATGTTAACACCTTCCCACCCAGCAGGAGGAGTCCTCCCTGTTAATGGGCCCATCCATGCCTCGCCCCATGACTCATACAGAACTCCCCCCAGGAGCTATTTCTGTTTAATGGACCATCAAGGACCCACTGCATGACTCACAGACTGATATCAACCCATTGTGAGATGCTCCACCCAGGGGGAGGAGCCAAGTGCTCCCACCTGGATATAAACTGGGGTTCAGTACAGCACAGGGGGCCTTACCCACTGGATTTCCAGAGGACAAGAGCTACCAGATCTTTTCTACGAGACCACTGTTTCATCTGGACTGCTACCACCACCCTAACTACAGAGTGTCAGGTTGTGTTCTGACTCTGTTTGTGGTTTTCCTTTGTATTATTGCTTTTATTTTTTTTTTCTTATTAAATTGTA
Source organism: Merops nubicus (assembly GCF_000691845.1). Lineage (NCBI taxonomy): Eukaryota > Metazoa > Chordata > Aves > Coraciiformes > Meropidae > Merops > Merops nubicus. The sequence goes on from NW_008608982.1 coordinate 1,494, forward strand.
TTTCTGACTTGGAGTCTCTCACTGATTTGTTTTCAAACCATTACAGGAGTGTTCAGCATATGTGCCCATTAGATTATTCTGTCCCATCTGGGCTAATAAGTGCAACTGTATTTTTCACTCTTAAATTTTAGTATGGAGAAATATAAGACTGTAAAAATCCCACAGCAGGTTCTACAATACCATTGTTTTGGACAGAAAAAAACTAACTTTATTATGGACATATTCACAACTCCCCTAAGGATTCCAAACAGCAAGTCCAACTAGAAGTCAGTAAGACATTGGGAAAAAAATGTCAGAGTAATGTCTTAAAACACACTCATCCTTCTGAAAGAATACTCTTCAGTAGCAAATGTTGAAAACTGGTCAGCACTCAGTAGGGCCTGCTAATAACAACATGGCTATTGAACAAATTTTTGAAAGCCTGAACAACAACAGCTGTGTATTAAAAGAAGGACCAATGACTAGAGATTCAAATTATTCTAGCTGCAAATATCTTCTGGATTTAGGGAATACTAGCAAATCTGGAAGCATATAAACACTTTCACTCCTATGCGTCTATGCATACCTGTTAATATTTGTATTTATAGATAAACAACTATTTTCCCAATCTCTCTTACGCGCAGCACTAGCTTTTGGGGATAACATGGTAAGTTTTAGGTCTAAATGAAAAACATGACAGATGTCAAACCTATTGTTCTGCCAATGACCAGGCCCAACAAAAATGATACCACCACCAGCAGGAAGATGAACCAATACACAGACTGTATTGTAGACAAGAAGGACATTCCATGAGTGATCACTGGGGGTACAAACAGATCAATCAGATGGTACATAATTGATGCCACCCCCAATGATCTCACAAAGGACGTAACTCGGCCCACAACAGGTGGTACAAACAGAGACCCGAGGTTGCCCACAGCTGGCATGGGAAACAGCCAGACCAGCAAGCTAAGCACATAAGAGAAAGGTGACCACATAATGACTCTCACCCGACCAGCCCGCGTTCGCAAAGGTCTTGAGCAGACTGGGGCCCAGCTCCAGGGAGAGTCAGGAGGTCTGCCCTGAACCAGGAAGCTCTGGGGAGTGCACTCCACAGACAGACACTCCTGACTCCCTGCAAGTGGTCCCAGCTTTTATCCCCAAGCAGACGCCTGACCTTTGTCAACTCAGTGCGGGACCCCTGGGGCTCATTTCCCTTCTGGCTCTCCCTGCAGGGCCGGCTGCACCCTGGGGGGAAGCCATAAGGCAAACTCACCCCCTCTTTATGAAGGGCTGTGGGAATCACCCATATGTCAACCTTAATTTGGGGGCTCAGGGTTCAGAACCCAGCATTTCACCTATTCAGAAAAAATTTAAACACACACAAAATCTATGTATCTATAACTCAGTCAAATGTGTTGATCCTTATAAAAATCAAAGCAGAATAATAAATTTTATCTGTTGAGCTACAAAAAGTCAAACAAAAGTGTTTCCTAGTTTTAACATTATATACATGATTCAATACTCAATTTCCTGTTATTTTTCCATCAAAATAAAGCTAGACTGTAATGAACAGTGTGAAGCTTCAAGCAAGGAAGATCTAGTTCCAATTATTCCTATTTTTTAAATGTGGCAGAAAAACACTCCAAAACCTCCAAACTAGACAAAGTACCTCTTGCACTTATCTTCAGAAGTGTAAGATCACCATAAGTACATTTTAGCTGCTTTTTAAGGGGAAATATGTTTGCTAGCAAAAATGAGACTATGGAGCTTGTTTAGTATTAACTTCTGCCAAGCATAAACAATTTATCTCCAAGTTACTACTGAGTCATATGGTGAACTGCAGCAAGTAATATCACTTCATTTTCTATAAAATGGTTTAGGCTTCAAACCTCCTACACTGTCCCCTTGCAATTATGCTGGATTGTTAGACAACCAGAAAGTGCTTGCTTTCAAAATCTGATATATGTAATGGCATGGTGGCATCACTACCATTCAATGGCCTTTTAAAACATGGGGTTTTGTAATTTTAAATTTAGCTTAGCTGAACACCACATTCACATGTACATTAATGTAACAGGATAACTTTAACTCCACTTCAAAGATCGTAAGTAACACAATTTTTAACTTTTTACTAGCAGAACGCAAACACAACCGAAGACTGAAGTATTTTTATCTGTAGCAGGAAATTGCTGTGCTTAATAAAGGATTTAGAAAGTCTGACTACATCATAACTGGGTTAAGTGCAATCTCTGAAGACACACAATTACATCTATAAACAAAAATGAAACTGCTGACAGGAACCAAGAAAATAAATTACCAGCTATTATTTCGCTCAGACACAATGTATTGTGTTAGGTCAATTTTCAGAGCCTAAACTAGAGTATGAATATCTGATCTCCTCAAATTAGCATGACAGTCCACTGCATTGAAGCGTTCCTTCACTAGCAACACTTGTTTTTTTTTTTGCTGACCAGATTTTACACAAATCCCATGAAAGTAAGCTCTTTGGAAATATGCCAGATCTATAGTTCTACACGGCAACCTTCCCTTTTTCACAAATTATATGCCTAATGTTTTCATACAGAAATACATCAGGGTTTTCACACGAATACCTAAATGAGACACAGCATTTTAGCAAACACTGAAAACTCTACACCAGCACCTGTAAGTATGTTCCTTTTGGAGTTAGATGTCAAGTACAAGCTGGACAACAACATTGAGTCAAAGATCATAAGCCAGTCACAAGTGAAATTTAAAAACACTAAATTTAGAGCAATAATTAATTTCCAGTCCTTTTTATTTAATTTCTGGTTTTGAAATATTCAGGGTGCCCATGTTTTCAGACTTTTGCCTGCAGCTCAAAGACTGGAAAAATAGCTAAAACACCAAAACCATTATTATGCTGTGGTTCCAGCAGCTGAGCTTTAAGAAACCAGAAAACTGGTGACAAAAATTGCACAAGAAAGCAATACAGGGAACTCCTGTTAATATCCTTATTACTATCTTATACTCTCACTTAATTGTCTTAGAAAGTAATAAGGTAAAGATTTTTTATAGCAGTTCCTGCGAGTGATCCATGGTAACTTCCACAGTTCAGAGTTCTGCTGAAGGAACTACATGACCTTTCTCCAAGCGTCCACAGGGGACGAATACTCTTACAGATTTCAGAACATTCGCACCTTTCTTTTGGCATCTGAAGCATTGCCATGCTTTTCATATCAGGGTTTCACTTCCTGAAAGTGTGCCTTTCCAAACTCAGTCATTCCTGACTGCATGAGAAGTCCAAAGTTTCTACATCATACTGGTCTCAGTAGAGAGGCCTTCCTCTGTTCTCGTTTGTTATTGTCTTAGAACAAAACCATTAGAAAAATTAGTATAAGTAGTATAAAAGTAGTATAAAAAATTCAATTCAATTGCTACTAATCTGACATGATGTCTTTACCACACACTGAAGAGCTCTGGAACTTTACACAGTTAATTGTATCATTAGATGATATTTTGGTTCACATAGAAAAATAAAACATAGCCCTATTAAGAGATCTACACCCTGTTTTAATATTCCTGAAAGATGATACAGAGATGTTAACTAGGAAAACTGTCAAATTTAAAAAAAAAAAAAAAAAAATGAAGTGGTTCTTTTGCAACATGTTGCTCCCAGCTTTTAAGTGCACACATTAAAGCAGCCAATTATAACTTCCAAGTCCAGCAATGCTATTTAGATTTTTATTCTATATTAAGCTGGATGGCAAAGTGCGGGTTGTTGTTTTATTTCTTACTTGTTAATTTAATAATTTCTTCTAGAAAAGACATTCTAGAATTAGTGAGATGTTCCAAAATTTCTCCAACGTGAGAATGAATATAGTTACATTCTGGCTCCTATTTTAAGTTCACTTTTAAGTTCTGAGATCCCGTTACTTCGTGGAACAAGTAATGGTTACAAAAAAGCCAGATTTGCTTCTCATTTAAACCAATGAAGCAATGAAACTTTGCTAGCTTTGATGGAACTTCTGACTTCTGGCAATAACCATCAGGACATTCATGCTCCTCAATGCTATGAGAGACCAACAGGAACTCATCTATAGAACAACACTGACCTATTACAGATAAATATCTCAGTCAAAAACTGGGATGTGAATGCTTTATAAGTTTGAGTCACAGTTTGAGACACTGTAAGCTTATGACACTAAGTTTCTCTCCAAAGAAATTGATTTTCTTTTATCTCCCTGAAAAAAAAAAAAATCTGATTATTTGAAGTAAGAGAAAAGTAATATATTATTCTTTCACAACACACTCCACCCAAAAAAACATTCTGGAAAAGATGTATGAATCAAATTTTTTTAGAACTTGAAATTTTAAGGACAATTACTTATTTAATAAAGAAGTTCCAGTTGCAAGAAATATTCAGCATGTTATAAAACTTCTTACGAAACACTTTGCTGTTTTTTTGGGCCATGTCTATTACAGAGTTCTGCAGAAATTATAAATCCCTCTTCTCCTTTTTCTTGTCTCAGCTGCAAGAAAAAAAAGAAAAGAACCTTATTTCCCAGGATTTTTCCATTTATATGTCTAGGACTCATGATCCACTGGCTTCCCCTGCTCTCAAAAGAGGTATTACTGCAGCCTACGCTCAAGCTGGCATTGGATCGCAGAGCCGATTAAAGTCTGGTGGTGGAATAATCACGTACTCAGCACTGCAAATTACAGCTGATAGCATCTATTCCTAAGTCCAGCAGAGAATATATATTTAATGATCTTCAATGATTATAAAAAATTGATTCTAACCATTACATGACAAGGTCAGTATTTTGTATTATAAAACTGACACCATTTGTATTGATCTTGAATCAACTTCCTTTCACCTCAAGACTTAGATGTCCCTGCATTCTACCATGGTAAGTTCTTTTAGCCTAACGAGAGCAATAATTTGAAGCCTGGCACAGGACTTACTCAGACACTTTTTATCTGTGGAGTTTTTATGGCTCAGAAATTTCTTCAGCCACCAGTTAGCAAATACAATCTCTTCTGTTGTAAATACACTCAAGCAGTCCTACTTATGTATCACTCCTAATGCTATAAGGCAGAGTTGTGAAATGACTTTTAGTACATCTCTCCTGCATAATCTTCTGCAACGTTTAAAATTTATTCTCTATATTTGGCCAAATTTTGGGTTTTCTTTGTTAGGCCTCACAAAAGTTGATTTCTTCTAGTTTAGATGTTATAAGGAACAGATGGCAAACCAGGAGGTAACAAAGTAATCTGGTCCATAAATTCAGAGCAAAAATACAAAGCTGGAGTTTAACCATCTTTGTGGTAGTTTTTAACTAGATTTGTTTTAGAAACCTTTTAGGCATTTGTCGTTTCAAGTAGCAGACAAATGTAGCATTTTTGTCAGTATTGAAGCTACTATAGTATGAAATCTAAGTGCAACCTAGCTTCAAAACAGCTCTGCTAGATCCGATCCAAGCTGCTAGGCACTTACACCTATCTAGTCAACAGCTAAGGTTTCATAGTGGAATTTTAAAAGCAATGAATTAAGAAAAAGTTTGACAATTTTTACAGTACTCTTTCTATGGTGCCAAACTCTTTGTAAAAGTACAGTTGGCGAGATGTTCATATTTGTATCTGACAGAGAAGCAGAACAATTTAAGAACTGGCTGTCATTTTCATCACAAGTTCACTAGAATGTGTGCCATGGTGTTATCATGGGATATTAATATCATTGGAAATACTTGTGATCTTTACAGGATAGCGTGGCTCAAATATAGGTGCTTGAAAGTCATACCCCTTGTTTGAACTTCTTAAAACAAAGTTGTTAATAAATCTGATGTGCTGTAAAGTACCTGCTCTTATTGCTGTCCTACTGCTGCTGCTCTTTGCAGCTAGATAACCTCAAGCTTCTGTGCTCTCCAGCCGAGTTAGACTTAGTACCAGGTTCACAGAAGTCAGACTTATGTGTCTCAAAAGCTAAGAATGCTGAGGAGTGCTCACAGGTAAACAATTATCATTTGAGTACAATGACTTTAAATGGTAAAATCTATGACCAGCCAAGCTAATCAGTTTCTACAAGAAAAAAAGATCTCAAAGGAATAGTCTTAAAAGATTGGCTACCAGTTTTCTAATGCATCAGGAATATTTATATGTAGCAAATAGAATCTTACATCATCTTTGCCATTTAATGTGAGAGTTTATCAGTTTATTTCTTTATACAGTGTGAATTGGGAAGAATAGTATTGGAGTTCAGATGAAGGCTGAGTTTATACAGCCTTACATATCACCTCCAAGTTTAACTCTTTAATCTTATATTGTGCAGGTCTAATTCAGTGGAGGACAACATATTAGACTTTTGGGGCCCCTTCAGAATCTAAGCTATGCCAGTTCAGACACATAGAAGAAGTATATTTAAGAGAGAGAACTTATTTCATAAAAGCATAAAGGAGTCCCATTAGAAGTCAAATATATTGATGAAGTATTATGTCCATCATAATTAATACTGTTCCTATGCTTGATCATTTGGTGTAGAATGTTATACTGACACACACTGACTGCAGTCATGGTTGTAGTTCTTCAGAATGAACCTGACATTCAAAGCCATGAAGAGGAAGTTCTTTTAATTCACCTCTTGAGCAAAGCAAAAAAGTACTATGGAAAATAGTGGTGTTAAGTTTTCAAATCTGAGGTAAACTTACCTCACATTATCTCAGAAAGCTCTAAATTAGCCCCAAACAAAACAAACACCAAAGACAAGTAACAATAAGAAAAAGACACAGGTCTTTTGCTCCATTCTCCTCCTTCTGCACTGCTCATGAGAAGTAAAGGTGGATACCTAGAAGCTCTGTATGAAGAATTTCCACAGCACATCCTTGAAAATCAGTTCCGTTGACTCCAGCCTAGTTCTAACACAAGCAATGAAGTGAGAGCAGCTGGAGGGACTACTCCTTCACCTATTTCTTGTTGGCATTCCCCCCTTTACTCCTGTATCCAGCTAATGCAAGTTAATTAAATTAAATCTGGCCTACAGCAGAGTACTGGAACCTGCTACATTTATTTATTCAGGAGTGTCCGTTTCCAGAATTTTTGAGTCCCTCTGTGATAATTATTTGATGAGAATAAACCCACAAGAGAATGAGTCCCCCAAGTTAGCACTTGTGACCTATGCATCCATACAGCAAATCACAGTTCTTTATCACAAACACAGTACCTCAAAGCCTAAAAACACAATCTGCACAGCACTGTGCCAGATCTAATAAATCCTGTCTCTCTGTGGGGGTAATTAACTCTTGCAACAGCATTATGCTGACACTCTTAAACCATTTCCATTTCTTGAGCTACCTTATGTGTACCAGCGTGAGAGCCTCTGAACAACACATCACTGTAGACATGCCCATTGTGTGTCAGATTTTAAAAGGCACTAGAAACCAGACAGTAAAGCATCATACGTGGCTAGGCTTCACCTTTTCCACTCAGCTAGCAAAGCTACTAATTAGGACTCATATGTCTCTACACGATTTCTGTCTAAACAGCCAAATAACAGGAAGAACCCATAACTACTTATTTCTCAGATTCTTTCCTCCCTCCTCCTCTTTGCTGGATTCTTTACTTTCCAGATTTACCTTGTCTGGTTGTGGGATAGGAGCAAAAACTTTCTGCTGAATTCTGCTTAAATCCATGCGGCTCTTCTCTTAGGCTACCTTAGGCTGCCACTAGCTATCAAGCAGGCAGGCTTTTGGGTATCTAAAATGATTCTTCAGAAGAAGAAAGCTATTATAAAGGGTGCAGACAGGCCATCACAATCAATCAAGTTGCAGCAGCATAATGAGATCCTAGCTTAACAGCCAAGCAGATCAAAATAAGCTGCATGTACACTGCTAGCCTACTGCAAGTCAGGGGGTGATGTATGCTCAGATAATTTACTTTGCAATGGTACTGTGCAAGGAATATGCACCCAGTTATGTCTCAGCTGAAAAGCTTTATCTACTTAAACTGATAATTTAACTATTGGCAATCACATGCACATCCAAAGAATCTCATTTCTGTCACAGTTGGTTAGAGATCACCAAGCCAGTCCTGTAGAACAAGGCCAAACTCTCAGAGTCATACATGTGTTTTTTTACAGCATTAAGGATGATGAGGCAGATAGATTCTAAATACCGCATACAAATACAGAATATTTTCTAAATATGATAGTATGGGGAAGTCTTTCTACTTCAGTCACAGTTGCCATTACTGATTGAAAAACCTCCAATATTCAAACACTGCTATTGATAGCCCATATTCTACTAGAGAGATGAACTGTACAAAAGATGAGTAGTATGAGAAACATCCAACCAAAACTTCTGCCAGGAGTACATCACGACATGGCCCTGGTATGAACGTTGTAAAAACAAACAATATCTGTATAGCCTAATAGGTTTATTATTTAAGAAGAGATTTCTGTGCAAAGAATCTTTAAAAATGAGCAAGACTAGTCTTGCTAGTGAACGAGCTCTGTAGTCATGCCACTCCTGAAGCAGATGGCTCCCCAGACCTGCTATATCCAGGCCCATGGTTTGGGAGAGGCTACTCACAGAACTGACTGGTCCCTGGGGAGAGAAATATCATCTTAGGTGAGTGTTTCCTGGTTTCCCTGCTGTGACTGAAATGACTGACAGTAGAATGTACAAAAGAAGCTTTCTGGTTGAGAATCAGAAATAAATATATGTGTTTTCCTCCTATATGTGGATTGTAGGTTCAGAATGAGCAAAAGACAAAAAAAAAAAAAAAAAAAAAAAAAAAAAAAAAAAAAAAAAAAAAAAATTAACAGGAGTTACTCCATAAAGGCACACACAATAAAGTTTGTCACATATCTTTTATGGACAAATTCAATTTGACCACTTGGATCAGCTACAGCTCTTTTCAGTTTTTGTATTTCCATGTGGATTAGCAGCTGGCTCTCCTTCAGCATTTTTGAACAACCCTGAACTGTGTAATTGCCATGTGATGATTCTAACTCGCACTCTGGTCATTTATGAGGATTTACACTCTGGTACTTACTTGGTTATTCATTAAAAACAGATAACTCCCACAGGAGACATCACATCACATGATATCTATGCTACTTCTGAAATACAATATACTTAAGGAAATACATATGTTGAAAGTACTGGTTTAAGATATAATAATAGCAATAAATAAATTGTGTATACAACCTTTCAACTATGAGGAAAACTATGTGAAAGCCTTCCCAAGAAAATAATCCCTATTACTTTAACTGAACAGGAGAATTGAAGGGTAATTTGTATTCAGAAGGAAGGGGAAAGTGTGCTTGAGTTGGTTCTTCTGCACTGCCAGTAATTCCCTGATAATCCTTTGAAAATAAGTTGAAGAAGTATCATGCTGCAATATGGTAGAACAACACATAAAATTCCATAGGCTGAATTGTCCTGATAGATAAAACCTTACACCTAGGTACATATAGTCCATTACAAGATACAAGGAGTCATTCCTGTGAAATCTGCAAAGAAAACCTGGCTATTGGTCCTGCCAGATAATACTTGGGTTTAGAATTCAATGTAACTACTACTCAAACTAGTGTTCAAGTTTATAAAGCCTATAAAAACTATTTTTAACAACTTTTCAGGTATCAGTTTAATTAGATTGCATTTGCCCTTCAGGAAATAACTAAGGAATGGATTGCTTCCAATGATGTAACAGAAAAATAACAGCAATTTTTTAAAAGTCACACTAAGTTTTAACTTGAACTCATTTTAATGAATAAGAAGCAAATGCATGCATAATGGAGTTATTCTATCTCAGCTCACAGATGTGTAGGCATTCTCTTTCCTGCCCATATTCAGGGGGTTTGTTGCTTGGGTGGGAGATTGTTTTTTTTAAAAAAATTGCTGCAGTAAATTCAGCTGAAACATTTTGTGTGCAAGGGAAGTCTCAAAAAAAGATTTCATAGATTCATTCAATCACATATTTCCTTATATGACCAAATAACACACAAATTACACTGTGAGAAAAATAATATTTATATTAATCTTTCTGTATCTCTGTCCTACAGCTATAAACATCAACATGTCATATTGGTTTGTCAGGATCTAACAGATTTGTTATTCCATGTTTCATCATTAATACACTTTAATTTTCTTTACTACTTTGATACAAAAATATGGAGAACATTCCTCCATCAACAGATTCCTAATTTTCCTATCCCTGCTGCAGGAGGGGAAAAGATGACAAATACATGAAAAATATCAATATAAGGTTTTTGTTTTTTTAAAAAAATAATATTAAATAAAAGATTTCAATGCAGAAAAGAAAGATCATAGTTTCTTGCTGTATTTCAGTTACTTTGTAATACCCGATTGGCTGAGAGGTACACTGCCTAACTTGTGTCAAAAATCTAAGAGGCATCAGGCATAGGAGTGCTCCAATACAGGTACATACATGCATGTACATCTGTCAATGAATGCCAATGTCATGAAAATATTATTACAAATTTTCTGTGCATGTCTGTATCTTTCACTTTGAAACAAATAAAAATGTCACTGTTTTTCCTATAGTTTCTAAAACAATCTCACAAACAAGCATATGAAGAGGAACAGAGCTATGACCAAAAAAGGGAAAATATTTAATCTCTGAAGATCGTCAGAATAATAGCTAATGCTAGTTTTCTCACAGCTGACCTGATTTAAGCAGGAGGCTGGACTAAATGACCTTCTGTGATCCTTTCCAGTCTGAACTACTTGTGGTGAAATTTGATGGTTTTATTATTATTAACAGCTGGCATACACTTATTGACTATTGATAATATAACTATACCTCTTGCCTATGTTTCTTAATTTAAAATACTTAAAGTCTAGTTGCAGGCAGTCTCACTGAAATGAGCAGTATTATGGGGTTTCTTTTCCTTAGGATTTAGATATCCATTACTATTAGTTTTCACCTGCAGCAGTCTCTTCTCAATGGGATCCGCTGAAGGGTCATTAAAAAAACCCCAACATTTTAATGCTCTCAGCACAACATTCTCTGTATGAAGCAGATGCTGATAATCCAGACAAGCAAATTCTGCAGCTGACAAAAGCTTGTTTCCTGAACAAATGTACTAACAAGCATGCCAGGCTCCAAGGGTTAAGCCACACTATAAAACAGTTCTTGTTTTCTGGAAGGCCTCCAAACAGCATTCATCTCTTCCCTTCTTGCTCTCACTTGCTAGCTCCCTCACAAAATGTGCAGAACGGCCACCAACTGAAATACTTGAAAAAGTATTTGCACGTTACTCTTGTTTTCCCAACCTGCACTGTGCAAATAAGTGTCTTTGGTGGTTTACTTCTTGTGAACTCTCTGCTGATACTGAAACGGGTTTTCCTTTTTTTTCCCTTCAGAAGCTTTGAGTCATGCTTTGTAACTGGAAATTATGGGTTATATTTTCAGAAAAGCTAAGGCCAAGCCTTCTTGGTCACAGTGTAATTGGTGCTCACAAAACACATCAAGGAGGCAAGGCTGCTTGGTGATACCAATATTCTAGCAGAGCCAGTACTCAGCGGAGCTACACTTAATGCAGTTTCTACCTGTCGGCTGAAGTAAAAAAGGGTAGATTTGGTGCAATACTACTGCAAAATTAACAAAGAGTTGCAGTGGGAAATGACAGTATATTCCTGAAAATTCTGTGAACAGCAGTCTTATTTAAATCCTGACAAAACTTACAAACCCTAGATTTTAGTATTATAGTGATAAATAACAATGTCTTCAAGATCAGCAAAATACTAACCAAAGCAGTAAGCTCTTACTGTTTGTAAATCTTGTTATCTTTCCCAAAACCACAATACTTTCTTTGCTACCATCCCTCTTCAGATCATGGTGCAACAGATAAGATAATCTTTTCTAAATATGATCATTTTCTTTTATCTATAATTTGCCACATACATTTATGTCATGACTGAACTAACAATGGAATGAAATCCTCAAGTTGCTAAAAATGTCAACAAGTTAGACTGGACTTTTCTTTAAGATTGGAAAAGTCAAAATAACTCTAAAACTAAAATAGAGTTCTATATCCCCATGTCTATAGTTCCTCTATTGTTTTTTTGATGTTTTCTTAGACTGCCATAGTAGATTAACTTAAAATAAAGGTACATTGTGCCATGTATCTTTAACATGCTATGTAAGATTTTGAAATTACAAGTATGCAGCATTCAGCCAAAGACAAATAAGTGAACAGGTCAAATAATAATATAGTATACTAACAAATCAGCACTTCCAACTAAGTTTTCATCATGATGAAAGCTTAACTTGGAAATGCATGAAACAACAGTTAGCATTATATTCAAAACATTAGACACACTCTGCATACTATTTCAACATCAGTAAAATAGGCCAGATTAAGACATCTCAGCACTATAACAAAGCAAGGACTTGTCTTGTTCCTCTTGCTTATGACCAGTCATTTCAGCTTCCCAATAATTGAGAGCAAAAGGTATCAGAAATTCTGCAAAACCAAAGCGTTCTTGCTTGTTTACTGAGACACACCCAGAGAAAGCTTTAGCACTGATTCTCAAAAGTGAGACGATGTTTGCAGGTAAAGTTCACTGAGACTGACTACAAGTGCGACGTACACATGAAGGCCTCAAAAGCATCCTGGCTTACAAGTTTTTCAACATTGGGCGTTACAGTGTAGAGGCAGTCAAAAAGCTCAAAAGAAAATAATCATCTGTCTGATCACAAAGATCACTCATGGAGTTCTGATGCTGAAAGGACCCTCATGAAATTCAGCAAAGACAAGAGCAAAGTCCCGCCTCTGGGAAGGAATCACTCCCTGGAAAAATGTGGGCTGTGCACTGGGGAGCAGCCCTACTGGGAACGACCTGAGGACTCCTGCTGA
>NW_008608982.1:14368-51065 GCF_000691845.1 Merops nubicus
GCCAGCTAAGTCCCTTCCAACCTGGATCATTCAATAATTCTATGATATTTTTGTTGTACAACTAAAAAATTCCTCAGCCTCTTCTAAATAAACCTTTGTTTATATTTAGAGAGAAATCCAGATTTCCTTTGACTGGGTTCAAAAGAAAACAGATGTTAATGGCATCAAAATTCTGGGGGGAGTAGAGGAATAACATAAGAACATTTTTGACCCTTTTTACTGCAGGTTGTCAAGTTAAAGCCAGAAATTTTTAAACATTCACTCTCAGATGCAATATGTCATTTTAAAGAAGGGAAAAATACCTACTAGAGATATCTATACCTGTAATGTGGCTTCTATTAGAAATTATGCTAGTTTAGCATACTCTAAGTGTATAGGTAGTGTCTTTGCTCAAGTTTACGTACTATTTTACTCTAAGTACTGTTTATGCTACCTTAAATACTTTTTGCAAACCAGGATCATTAACTCCCTGTTTGCCATATCACTAGTAGCTTATCACACTAAAAAACCCTCACACTACTTAACATGCATTTTGCAGCTTTGCATATTTATTAGCTTTCTATACTTAAGCATATTTTTATCTTTTCATTTTTCAGTCATGATTTCTAAATATTAATAATGTAATGTAACTGCAGTATAGAAAGTCTGATTAGGTCACTTTATTGTTGCTCTTCCAGAAGTCTTAAATTCTATTGCAGCAACAGGTAGAAGAAATATTATTGCATAAAAAGCCCTCAAAAACCAATCAACCAGCATGAAGTCCATCCAGTTATACACCCATGTCAAAGCAAGAACTCCCTCCCACTGTAGCCTCATGACCTGCTGCCTTCCCTTTTTGAGCTCAAGAAATTAATGCAGACACATCCCATCTTCATCTCTCTTTCTTCATGTCTGAAATAAATATTTATAAATGGCATCATGATTCACACTAGAAATTATAGAGTTGGGCAAAGAGTAATATTCATGTATTGGACAGGCTCAAGAACTGCTGTCTGATGAAAGACTAAAAGAAGTAGAGAGATGCTTTGCTTGCCTGTGTAATACTTAATACAAATTATGAGAGCAATCTCCAAGTTCCTCAAGGGTACAAACAAAAGAGGAGTAATTACTGAGGTGAACATGGGGAACATGTGAAAATAAGAGATAAAAAGAGAATATTTGTAATAAATATATGGAAAACTTCAAGACAGAAAGATGTATCAGTCCACAGAACAATTCTATCTGCTAATTTCTCCATTGCTTGTAAAGCAATCACTCTTTTAAATTATTTATTTATTTATTTATTTAGCTAAAGAAGAGAAAGTTCCATATCAGGAAGACACCAGCATGGATAAGAGGTGGCCTGAATGATGCAAGTCATCTTTTTCCAAGTCTAACCTCTCATAGTATGAGTCATGTTACACCCAAGCCACAGGGTGACATACATAACATGAAGACATACACAAATGTGACATTCCCATTTGGCAATAACAGTTAAATCAATTAGTGCTGCAGATAAGAAAATACCACTGAATAACATATTTGAAATCAAGCAGTGTCCTCTTAGGTTGCTGGCTTCAGCGGGAAAGAACTGAAATCATCTTTCTCTTACATTCCAGCTTGTATCTCTACAACTCTGCAAATATTAGCAGAACTGATAAAGAACTCTTCCCATCAACTAGATTTGTACCACAGCCATATGACCAGATGAGTAACAATTCAATCTGATAAGTATGTAACTGAAGTACCTACAAGGAAAACCAAATTTAACTCTGCTTCTGCAAACGTAAAAATCTATTTTGGAAGTTATTCTGTAGTGTGGTCCATAAATAGTAACTGTAAAATGCACGGAAGTAGAAAGCGTGTATCAAAAGCATTTTATTTGACCCTGTTCTACCAAAAATATCCTTACTTCCTGTGCTCAGTTTAATCCATCACAATCTACAACCATCTTAGCTACATTATCCAATACTTATCCTACATATTTGTGTGAGTTCATGTAGTGGGAACATTAGGAAGAAAGGATTTATTAACAGCCTCTCAACCGACATTTCCAGGGATTACGGTTCTTCAGTCCCCTAGTAGTGCTAACCTTACATTTTTCTCTTCTTTCCTCAGTTTAAAAGTTTAATCACAAGAATGTTAACATTAGGAAAACAGCTTATTTTTAAAAACACAGAATCTCTTGCCTAGCAGCCAGGACCTGCTTGATTTGAGTTTCCCTGTAACCAGTGTCTCTGCCTGGTGCTACTTCAGTGTTTAAATACATAGCAAAAAAAAAAAAAAAAAAATGCAAAGGTTTTATCAAAGATCTTTATAGAGACTAGAAAAATAAATGTCCTAATTCTTAGGAAAGCACACCACTGTGCCTCTGGAAAGGTAAAATTTGTGAGGTGGTTCTTTAATCAGTGACCTGAATTGCCAGACAGGAAAATTTGAAACAACCTAAAAGAATCTGTTATAAATAGGTACAAATGTTCAAAAGCTACAGATTACCACAGTTACATGAGGATGCTACAGTATTCACAAATATTGTGGTCCACTTAAGCACACTTCTCAAACTATTTACAACAATTTCTGATAATTTATATCCTAATTAAATTATCAAAACTGAACTCACACCTGTAAATTTTTACTTACCAGGAGTTAATGTAAGATGCTAGACATTGCCCTCTGATATAATACTGAAATATTGCCCTCTCTACACTTTGGGTACATAAATGACCAAACCTCCACCCCATGAATTTGAATTGAAAATATTCTGCAATTTTCACACATTTTCTGCTACAAACTAGACTTCATTCATCTGAAGAGCAAAAAAACAAAATACTTATCAGAGATTTTTTAGAACTTCACACAGACTCCTTTTTCTTCCTTCCATTTTAGCAGTAAAACATTTCCCAGTTGAACTGATCACTAACCTCTTTTGGGCTTCACCTCAGCAGGCTGCAAGCACTAGGGAAGTGTAGCTATCTTCATGTAGATGCAGCTGACTCACATTTAAAGATACCATGAGACACATGTTATTGCAGCCCAAATCAGCCTTATGTTTATCTTTTCTTCTTTCTTCCTATACAGGCGTTCATTTTGTAGGTTCAGCTCTTCAATGTCTCTGAGAAGTTTATTTAGGTTGCAGATTAACTGTGCTGTACAGTGCACTCCAGTACCGTTATGGCTATGTGTGCATACATATGTGTATGAGTAGAGGGAGTGGGACAGGGAAGAAGAGTGCATAATGGACTCAGTTAACCTAGATAACAGAGAAGCAACTCTATATTCTCCTCCAGCTTGTGTCAGAGTCCTAGAGACAAAAATGAAGCTTGTACAGATTTAATCTGTGGACTAAAACTTTATATATAGTATTCACACATACTGCTGGGCAGTATGTTCAAGCCAAGAGAGACATGTTGAACACAAAGCAAACCTATTTATATACCTATTCTAAGATTATTTCAGCTTTAGCTTATTCATCAACTTATGGCATATCTCAGAAATCTTCAACCCTTTATTCCTTTTTAACTGTCTGATCTCATGGCTGACCTATCTTGCACCAGGAGGTTGGACAAGAGAAGGACTAGAGAGCACTTGAAGGCCCTTCAAGCCTGAATCTTTCTTTAATCCTATGATTCCAAAAGGAATGGCATCTATATCACCTGATGTTCACCTACCTCTCCTACAAATTCTGAAAACTCTGTATATGTTCAGTCTGTGAAAGGTTAATCATTTGAATTTAAAAGATAACAAAAACTCCTCTCTACCAGTGGAGCCTACCAAAGTGTCTCCACTTTGGGGTCTACAAAACTGAACACAAATTTGAAATACCATTTCCTTTTTCAAATCAGCACCAATACTTAAGTCTTAGAGCATCATGATAAAGAAATCTGATTATTTCTTTTACCTACTCATGGTAATTTCCATAAACTGGTCTCAGGCTGAAAAGCTTGATATCTATCACTGTTCTGCTTGTATCTATTAGAACAAGTAACACATTCCAGCTAATAGTTCTAGCTAACAATGCCATGTGTAACTAATTATTATCATTTATTTTAAACACCCATCACACCAGCATTGGGTGTGCTGTCTGCAGAGAGGTTTAGACCATAATCCTTCCTGCCAGGTGCAGAGCAGTTAGTTATTTCACCATCACTACTGTTTTCACGCTGAAGTTCAAACTGCAGCTTGTTATTCTTACACAAGTCACCTCTTTGAAAAAGCCTCAGTTCCTCACCAGGAAAAACACAGTTTCAAAGTCTACTGAGATACTGATATCTCCCATGTTGAGCCTTTCCCTGGAGTCTTGCTGCACAAATTAGGACTGCCATAGTACTGTTGCCTTTAAGCCTTGGCTGGCAGACCAGAGACAGCATTTCCCCTTCAGCTGGGATGAAATAGCTCTTTTTTTCAAGACTGAAATAGGATTTCAGTTAAGGAAAGCTCATAAAGATTTTTGTAGCATGGATTGCACTTACCTCCTGGACAATGCCTCAGGACCATTTTACACCGCCTGGACTCTGCAATGGTTGGGCATGGTATTGTGTCTTTTGCTGGCTTCTTCACAATTTGTCTTGTTCTTGTTTCCAGGCCCCACTTAAAACCACATGTTTTGTTATTTCTGCTGCAGGTGCCCCACTCACTCCACTGGCCCACTTCACAGCCTTCTGATAAAGCAAAAGAAAAAGCAAGTGAGCAATTCTTCAAGTTTTGGTTTTGTGGTTTGTTTTTTTCCTGTTGGGTTTTATTATAATTATTATTAAAGTACTGTATTAGAAACCACTACTTGAAAGTTCTACTGTTAACAGGCAAAAAATTAGAAAATTAAAGTCTCTTAAAAACATGAATCTTTCTGGACAGCATCAACCTGAGCAAAACCATCAGACTATCAATCTGATGTCTACAGATCAAGTCAGTCCCAAATGTTCAAAAAAACTCCTAAAATCATGAGGTTGATTTAATTTTTTCCTCTTTTAAATAAATAAATCCTATCTGGTTGTCACTTGGAATTGCAGAGCTCTAGAGTTCACATTTCCAGGTCTTCTCCATCATGAGATGCAAAGAAAACTCTTGAGAGTCTGTTCTGACAATTCCCAGGCTCCAAGATAAAACACAAAATTGAGAGACGTGAGAAATATTGTGAGAACTGTCAATGCTGGCTTAGAGTTTTAAAGTAGATTTCCACTAAACACATGTATTTGGTAGTTTATACTTGTTATTTGCTAACGGAAAAGGGGAGAGCTGCAGAGAAACTAAACATGAATTTGAAGCCTAGATACTACAGGATTTCAATCTGCCCTGCCCTTGAGTTCTGGCCTTGGTAAAAGACAAAATAAGCAGGTAGTTCTATGAGGGCAAGAATCCAATTAGTACATCACTGATGTAAAGTTCTAATGCAAAAACTGGCCTTCCTGAAATCTTACAAATTCTGTTTATAAATCCTCATACAAGGTAATTTGGTCATTTAAAAGACAGAACTTTCTGATGCAGAAAAGTGTCATTGCCAATAATAGAATGCTTGGAAAACAGTATTATAATAATAATTACTATTAGGGGTAAAGAAATCCGGACACAATTCATTAGTGAATATTTCTTGATAGGAAATATTAAGCATCAGCTTAAAAATAGTGCCATATTTGAACCTGGCCAGCTGGCAAAAGAGCTGCTTCAGCAGCATTGGTGTGCTAGAAGACTCACCCACACATTCCATGAGCTCTTCCAAGGCTGCAAATCCAGGGGGGCATCCTCGGAAGCAACGGCCTCTGTGCGAGTAAAAGCCAGCTTTGCATTTGGTACAAAAGTCTCTGCTAAAGCAGGAGTCGCAGTTTTCTATTCTGCATCCTGAATCAAAAGGATCACAAGGAACAATGAGACAGCTAAGTTGGGCAAGAATAAAAGTGAAAGGACTTACAAAGCAATCAAATAGTAAAACCAGAAGTGCTGTAATGAGGAATACTGTCATCCTGAAATCTGTCTTCTCTGTAAATTACAGTTAAAAGTAACTATTTGCCTATATAATTTTAAACCTGTTTGTTTGTTTAATCAAAATTGTAAATAAAATCTCTGGTTAACTGGTATTTTACTTAATTACATCTTTTTTGGAGGAAAAACATTCAATGTAAATTATTTTTATGTTTAAGTAACCTTGAGGAAACTAAGATGCCGCAAACTACACCAAGTATGCACGTGTTAGATGTACTGCCTTCAGTTCATTATTTGTCATTGAAAGCAGGATACCTTTTTTTCCATAAATTGACCCTGTAAATAGCTGAATGAATGCTTACACATGCTATATCTGATGTCCATATCTACAAAAAAAAAAAAGCTATAGCTCCTATTATCAAGACAGTTAATCCATATAAAATAACCACTATTAAATTACTAAAAGGCATAAATCTATAACCAACAGAAAAAAATAAAACTAGTGCTTTTTTAAATACTGTTTTTCTCTGAAAATTTAAGACAAGTATCATCCACAATAGATGACAGACTCCGAAGCAGACTGTTCAAAACCAACCTAATTCCATACTAAAACATGGCAACTTGGAAACGAACTCAACAGTCATGGGCACTCGAAAAGCAGAAATACTTACAGGAAGGGTTATGAAAGTCAGTCATACACACCTACAAAAAAAAATGCTAAGGAAAACATTCCAAATATTAAAAAGTAAAAGCCATTCTATTTGGAACAGTAAACACTTTAAAATTAATTTTTAACAAAATCTAATCCTTCAGCTAATGTGCTTAATTATATAAACTACATTAACTGTATCCTCTCTTACACTATCTGAAGTCACAGCAGAAATTATTTGTTATTCATGTCATGCAAAAATACACTGATCTTTTTGGTCACTTATGTCATTCATTTATTCTTCATTCTTTTCTAAAGAAAAAAAATAAATCACAAGCCATAAAGGAAATAGCTATTGGTATATATCCCCTAACAATACTTCAAATTTTGCCAATCCTTATAAAACAGATTTTAATATTCATTCTTGAACTTGAGCTGGACAAAATAGGACATATCATAAACTAGGTGGTGGTGGAAAATTCTTTGTTAGCAATTAGGGAAATATGAGGCTTTTTAGATCCAATTTCTTGTGGCATTGGACAATAAATTGGCAGATTGCATGAAAAGAGAAGGAAAAAAAAATCAAATGCTAGTACACCTCTCTTTGGATAGGAGGCATGGGAACATCAGTTTGAAGTCTTGCACTGCAGGCTCTCTTTGGACACAGCCACACATAACCTGCATGCTAACAAGTCGTGGGTCCAGCATTTCTCAAAGGGGCTTTAGAACTCATGTTCTTATAAGCAGCACAAATTGGGCTTCTTATCCACAGTTCAGCTTATAGGAAATTCCCAAGAACAATAATTTCTTTTTCACAAGATTTGAACCCATCTCCAAAGAACAGGAGATCAATGCCCATAAAATGACCCAGCAAAATCAATTCCCTCATGTGTCTGCAAGGCAGAAGAACAATAAGGGGAACTGCTCTGGAGATGTAGAGATGTGGAGATGTCTGTTGCAAACCTGGTTGGTTACACTTAAGATGTACTGCAAGTATTTTATTAATTGCAGTGTTTGAATCAAAAATCCAGTGTGTTTAAATGTCCAGAAAAAACATTTGTCTCTTGCCCACCCACAAAACACAGTTTGAAAAGACATCAAGGTTTTTCCAAATCATGTAGTCTAATAATGAGGTGCAGAACAGAGAATGAAAAGAAAAAGTAGCACCATGTGACCCTCCCTCACATCTAAGTTATGCAAGTATATTTTGGAAATAATGTTTTAACTATTAAGTTTCAAAACATGTTGGGGAGTGACATGTTTGAAGCTTACTCCATTTGAACTTTGAGTAGAAGAAGAATTAAATGAAAAACTTCCAGTACCAGTTGCCTTTTGATGACACAAACATGCTTAGCAAGCAAAAGGCTGCCTCACCTCATGCTGGGGATACCCTGCCACAAAACTATCACTATTTAACAGTACATACATGAATACCCCGTATTTAAACATTAAACAAATGAATGAGTCTTCTTTCAGTTTCTTGATCATACTTCAAAATCACCACACTTATTTATATTTCTTGCTTTGCTTTCTATACCAATTTTCGTCTGTATCACAGTAGAGTCCTTGTCATGACAGTCATATTTTGGAGGCATTAGTAGGGGCTTCTGGGTGAAGTTTATATTTATTTTTTTCCTATGAAGATAAATTATTCCAAACATGAAATGCCTATTATTTCCCCTGAATTGCATCTGATGTAGATTAAAATACTGAAAGAATATTAGCAATGCTTTAAGAATTCTGAAACTAAAAGATTAATTCACTAGAGTGATATTCAGCACTATACTTGGGGTTACCGGGTCCTAATAGCAATGATAATTTAACTAAGTAATAGACCGCCCTGTAGCTGAAGATCAACTGAGAGTAACAACTCCTTTTTGGCATCTGCCACACATTGTTTCAACCCATGAAGGTGCTGGTGCTCCTAAGCCCTGCATGGATTTTTTAATTAAACTTAAGCTAACTAAATTAAAGATCTAAAGAACAGCAGTACTCCAAAAGTTAGAACAGCTAACTTTCTAGAAGTTTAGTTTCAATCACAAACTGTCACATCGGTGGTTATAAAGAAAATAGTATATTACTTTTGGTGTCTAGCTTCATCTTACTACACTGTTTAACTGCTTTTGGGCAATTTTTTTTTTTCTTTTCTTTCTGTTTTTTTTGTTTAATAAAAGTGTTGAATTATTTTACCTGTGACTAAGGTTAGCAAATTAGAATAAATGAATTCTTTAAATTCTTTGCTTTTACAATTAAATACACTAACATGGAGAGAGAAGAAAAGCATACATATTTCAGTTTTTCTCCTAAAGAAAGTTGATACTTCACTGTGACTATTAAGACCTGTTGGTTTAGAAATAACTGCTGAATTTTCTCTTAATGGAAGTACCTTACAGATTCCTAAAATTCTTTGCATTCAATTATTTAAATAATAAATTGGATAAGAAATTAATAATCTAGTATGAAATCTACAAAACAGCTGTTTGACATAATATTAAATAATTAAGAAAACCAGCATTTAAAAAAAAAAAAAAGTTTTATCCTTAACACATAAAATCCAAGGAAATATTGCTTAGATGACCTGAATTGCTCTCTTCTGATTGCCACAGTTTTAAACTCTTTGAACTTTCTGATCTCAGCATCTTATACCTGGAACTCTGGAAAAGGAAAGTAAAACATTTTCTACTTTTAAAAATCCCTATATAAATTCTTTTAAATTCCATTTGAATTAACTAGTTAGCTTACTGATATAATAAACTGGAACAAGACAGGTTCTTTTTTCATCTGGAGAAGGTTCTTGTCAAAAGCAATTTTATTGCTTCAATTTACTAGCCACAGATCCAATTGCTTTTCTCACCAGTTCAGTGGTTTCATTTTCTGTATAATTTCGGTTGCTAAACCATATGACTAGTACATTCTTTTTATTCCACTTAAGATTACCTAGCAGTTTACAACACCAAAAAAAAAAAAAAAAAAACCCAAAGGAAACAAGACCAAAAAAATTGAGCTAAACATAGCCAGGATTTTTACCCAAGGGACTTTTTAGAGGATAATAGATAATGCATAACTGACAGTATACTTCATAAATGCATCCTCCCCACACCCCCTTTAAAAATAAACAGAAAATAGTGCCCACTAGAGGTTTTCAGATAGACAAGGGTAACTGCCTGGGAAATTTTAGAAGCAGTAAGGTGGAAGCTCTAAGGGCACAGAGAAAGATAAGATTGGTGTTGAGGGAAGAAAAAGTTGATAAATTTATTTCTACAAAAGAACCCCAAAGAACAATCACATGCCTTTGGCAGGTCTATCATACTTGCAGGGCAACAATGACAGAGGTGGAAACCTAATATCCAGAATCTGAAGACTGAAGAAGTAAAGGGTGCTTCACTGTTGTTGTTCCCACTTAGCTGCCAACAACGAGGTCTGTAGGTTGTGGCAGACACTTGAGTCCCCAGCTCTGTCTTCCCTCATATTCAATTTCCAGTGTCTCATCAAGGGTCTGCTTCCTATTAGACCCCAAATCCCCATGTTCTTTCCAGTGGTTCTATACTGGGAAAGTCAGAACGTCCACCCTTCCACTTGAAAGGTATACAACACCCTTGAAAGCCACCTCTTATGAAGGCCACATCTTCCTCTGGTTCCATCCTCACATAACTGGACTTCAAAAAGCACTCAGGGAGGCCCAAAGAAATCTGCTGGTATATCTGATTAGCACAGCCCATTTCTGAACAGATTACATTTTTTAAAATGTTACACCATACTTCCCACAAAAGTTGTATGTAAATGCTAAAAACACAACATTCTAATCTCACTGAAAACCATGGCAAAAGTCCCAATTGCTCCAGAGAGGACAGTTTTAAACTAATAACTTTCTTATACCAGAGCCTGCAACAATTTGAATGGGCAAAATCAATATCAAAAACCCCAAAGATATGTAATTTTTCATGATAAATACACATTTATAAAGTGAAAACCAAGCAATTAAGAAAAGCAGTACTCCAAAAGCTAAATTTCTAGAAGTCTATTTTCAATTACAACCTGTCACAGGAGTAGTTATTAATGCACAACTCCATGATTTCACCTCTCAGGCAAAAAGGTAGAAGAGAAGTCACTTATGAAGGTAAACTGGGCTGAAATTAGACAGAAATGTTCTGCCCAAGTGTCTCCAGTGCTCAGACAAAACAAAGCAAAACAAAAACTTATCCTGTCCATGGAGCTCTGAAATATTGATTTATGGGACAAGATAAATAATTTCTCCAAGGGAAACTCTACTGATACTGTGCAATCTCTTCGTTTAGTCTGCCAGGTGAGTAAGAAGTGACAATTCAGTAGAGCACAAGCATAGGCTATAGTAAGTAGAAGTGCCTCCGTGTTTGAGAGCAGTTACAGAATACACTCAAGAAAGCAACATAACTCCATAAGCTAGTACTGTGCCACTCTTCAGTCAGCAGCCAGGAAACCTCTCAAGCCTCTCAAGAAACCCTATTCTTTGGTTCTACAGAGGAGAAAAATAAAAAGACCATAAAATCTCCCTTTAAAAAGGCCACTGTCAGAAAAGAATCCAGAGACAGAAATTTAAAACATCTTTGATATGGTTTACTGAAGGAGAGTGGCAAAGCATAAGTTATGTACAGAACTTAGAAGCCAAAGTCTCTTTTTCCTTGATTTTCAGTGGCATCTCAGAAATAATTTTATTCTGAATTGGTTTTGCATATACACCAGATTTTTTTTTTTTTTTCAAAGTAACAATTATGAGCCATGTTTCAATCAAGGTTAGGATAACCAATCTGATCTATAAGTGCATTTAGCTATACAGCAACAAAACATTTGTATTTAGGCTTTATAATCTCATTTACATTGACCCAAATGTTCCTTTGCCATTTACTTAAATATCATTAAAAAATCAAATCTGATTGACATGGAAGGAACTTACAATATTTATAGAAAACTGCATAAATAGTGCATGAAAGAACTCTGGAAGGGGAAAGCCTGGATTAAAAATCATGCCTAAATTAGAGATACATTTTAAGCAGATGAACAACAGTGATATTAAAAGATTTTCATGACCTGCTGTGGCTTCCTGACAGTCATGATAAGCCACTCCTACTCATTCATCTTCTAAAATAAGCGTTAAAGAATTGCCAGACTTACATTTCAGAGAAGGAACCAAAAGCCCAGAAGATCAAAATACAAATTTAGATATTGAATTAAATTTAGACTCAGGTGCATATGCCTATTAATGTAAAAAAAAAAAAAAAAAAAAAAAAAGTATCTGCTCCTGTGAACCGCTTCTTTCTGTACTATAATTACAGAAAGCATAATGTCACCACAACAAGTTCTATCCTTCCATGGTAAATTTATCACCAGCTTATAAAGTGATGCAGAATAAGCTGAATTGTAGGGCAACATGATGCCTTTGAAACTCAAAGCGTAAAATGCTTCATATTGAGACGCATGTGCTTTATATTTTAACATAACTTAATAACAAGAAGGTTTACTGTATTATTTTCTCATAGCAAGTACAGTATGATGAATTTTAAGGTCAAAAGCTGTCTACTTTAACTGTAAAAAGTAGTTACTCATTTGTAAAATATTTTTGCTGATATGCATAATCCTGAAAATTTTACACAAGCGCTATTTTGCCTTTGTGAAAGATCTATAAGCTGTAGCATTTCCATTGTCACATCGATTATGTTTAGAAAGGAACAATGTGATTGATTATCCATCCACGGCTCCCTTCATAAAAAAAAGATATTTCGCAGCACACAGTGGAAAAGGCAGCTGAGGAATTCCTAGTAATGACAGCAACAATGACAATTCACAGCAAATTCTGCTCCACGTGAAAGGCAGGCACCACTGAAGAGCAGTAGAGTGTGGGAAAGGGAAGTGAGAACATGAGGTGATCTGCAAGAATGGAAACCAGCAACCACCAGAATAAGAGAACTATACTGCACACCTTCAAGTTGGAGAGATAACACCCATAATTTTGCAAAGGGAAGCTTCAGACTGAAACTGGGGAAAGAAACACAGTATTCCCAAATTGAAGGGCTTGTTAGTCTTTGCACTGAAACTGGGTCCTTCCTTGAGCTGTCCCCTTGAGTTTAAGAAGTCAAAGTAATAGATGATGATTCACTACAGCTAGTGTTTTCCATCTGGAAGTCCAAGCTAGTCTTTCCATTGAGGCGTTATTCCAGAGGAACAAGCCCATAACTTGTGAGGTTGGTTATCCTGGGGAATGACAACTGTTGCTTGGTCCAAAGCACCTAATACTTTGGTCTTTCACACTGACTGACAGTGCCCTACTCTTCTTGCCTCAAATGCCTCTGTATTTTCTACCCCGGAGCCTCCTAACTCCACCTATCACCAGACTGTTCCCATGCCCATCATACTCACTCCTTCCAACTCTTGCTTCCATCCTTCTGCTGCTTAGTAAGACAGCACTGGGGCTACAGACTTAACCTCACACTGCCATCCCAGCATGTCTGTTAGCACTCCACACCAATCTACCATTGGCCAGCATCACCTTTGCTACTTTTTGCCAGAATTTCCTGAGCTGGGAGAGACTTTAGAAATCCAGACAGACTATGTATTTTATAACTCACCCTGAGGACACAAGGGCACATGAGGAACAAAAGCTGTGCTTGTGCTAACAAGAGCAGGAGACAGAGGCAAGATGCTAAAGAAAGCTATGATGTAAGCAGTTCTTAGAGTGATTGAAGTATCAGCTGAACAACCAATGGAGAGAGGAGACAAGTTTTCAGGAAAGTCACTGAGGAGACAGTAAGGAGAAGAGGAAAATGACAAGCAAAAGAGATAAAGCTTGCTTTAGCTTTTACAGCTAGCTAGTTTAACCTCCTAAGCACATGTGGCTTAGGTAGTTGCAGGTTTTTTATTTTTAGTATTATTATTATTATTATACAAATAAAGATTTTTAAGGTACAACTTTGGCAGAAGCTGAACATGATGGGATCATAGAGAATGATCAACACAGAGAATGATACACATGGTCACTTGACTGATAATAGGTCCTGATGTTTACCACAGATCTACCATTTCATGGAGTGCAAGGCCTGGAATACAACATTCTGATTATTAAATACTATAGTGAGTGTATTTTTTAAAATAAATTCACTTAAACACTTACCAATACATTTTCAGTATGTTCTTACAATTGCCCTCTAAATCTAAATTTACCACAGATTTAATAAATGTTAAGTCAAAGCACTATGATGGTTTTTGCTGCCAGATGGATGGAATAAAACTCTTCCATCAAAATAAAAAAAAAAGGCCAGAAATAAAAAAAAATTCCAAGCAAAAAAAATTTGAAGGAGGAAAAGAGTGGAAGAAAAAAAAAAAAACCCTGTAAAATAATGATAGGTAGACCACCTTAATTTCAGGCTATTCAAGTTCACTTTCAAAAGCCCAAAAGCTGTATTAAGCTTGTTTTTAGAATATAAAGCCATATTTGAAGCACATAAACACAAAAATAATGAAAACTATTTCTAAAAATCCAGAAAAATAATTTTATGGAAAACAAACAGTGCTGTCCCTGTGGTAATTGAACTCCCTGACTGTTACAATTGCAGTGACTGCAGTAGTCTTAGAAGGTCATATGCTCTGCTATACTACATAAGAAATAGTCAAGCCATGACATATTAATGATGTCTTGCTATTCTCTAAAAAAGTTAAAAGAAAAAAAAATTATCTTTCTTAATAAAATGATTATTAATTAATCTTAATTATGTGTGTTTAATAAATGCCTAATTAGTTTAAAAGCTTCTCTTTGTTTTAACTAAAGGTACATGGAAAGGGAAATCACAATTTTAGCAATGCTGTGCCCTCCTTTAAGAAAGAAGGTGAACCTAAACAAATGGAATAGCCAACCAAAGCTGAAGGGGGCTGTAATTTCTAAACTCTGAGTGCTTCCTGCACATAAAATTTTGGAGGTTACTATAGGTACAGACTAAGTTAAAAGGTTCAAGATAGGCTTGACCTATTAATCAGACTAATGTTAAACCCACCGCCCAAGCGACAGATTTCATCTTACTCTTTAATTCAGTTTTGTATTTTTTTATTAGATTAGTTCTTGTTCGAGTAGTTCAGTCTAAAGTCATTAGTTTTTTATTTTTATTTAAATTAACAAAATGTAGCTCTTTTGTGTATTCTCCTACAGAGGAGATAATTTTGCATCCAAATATACTGCATTCTCATACTGCAGTGTTCAAGATGAAAATCATCTCCAGCAGGAAACTCCACATTGATTTCTAGAGACAAGAAGTCTCATCATTACATGATTCACTGTTACTAGAAAAACAGTCTAGAACCACTTAGCAAATTCAAGACACACATACTACTTTCTTACATGCAGAAAAGAAAATTAGTCTTGAAATTCAGAATTTCCATCATTTTAGAGCTGCTGCACTTGGCTGTGGCCTTTATTGTGTTATATTTGGCACTAACTATGTTTGGCTTTTAAAATAATGTCAACATTTTCCATAAAAAATGTTCAATAGCTTCTCTAACAAAAATGGGCAAGTGTTCCAGTAATAAAATGTTAAACAGCGTTTGTGCCTATAAAGACATTAATAGGGCAGAAATAATTTCAAGTTATGCAATTCAAGCCTCGTAGCTCCCCAAAGGATTTTAACATAGCCAGAATTTTTATTATTTTTAGCTGAGATAATACTATCTGAGCAATGGAGCCCATAACTAAGCGTACCTAAAAGTATCTCACATCACGTAGGAAGAAACCTGTTTTTTAAGAATGTTTATTTTAACTCAGCTACAATCCACAGAATATTTGTATGACCACAATGCATGTGCCATGCAAGATGACCAATCCAGGAAAAAAAATGAAGATTTGATTTAGAAATACACCAATTGGCAGTTACACTAAAATAAAAATATACAATACAAAAATCATTGGAGATGAACCAGGACTGGTTGGTAAATGCAGCTGCATCATTATTCTCACAGAGGGAGACTGTCAAAGACATGAGGGTGAGTTAAATATTCAGCACTCAACACATGCCAATATAGGTTGGACACCACTCACATTTATGCTTTTCAAAACCAATCCTGTAAT
Source organism: Merops nubicus (assembly GCF_000691845.1). Lineage (NCBI taxonomy): Eukaryota > Metazoa > Chordata > Aves > Coraciiformes > Meropidae > Merops > Merops nubicus. The sequence continues at coordinate 29,992 of NW_008608982.1, forward strand.
TCAGGGGGAAAAGGCCACTTTCTCTAAGTGGCTGTTTTGCCAATGACCAGGCCTAACAAAAATGATACCACCACCAGCAGGAAGATGAACCAATACACAGACTGTATCGTAGACAAGGAGGACATTCCATGAATGACCACTGGGGGTACAAACAGATCAATCAGATGGTACATAATTGACACCACCCCCAATGATCCCACAAAGGACGTAACTCGGCCCACAACAGGTGGTACAAACAGAGACCCGAGGTTGCCCACAGCTGGCATGGGAAACAGCCAGACCAGCAAGCTGAACACATAAGAGAAAGGTGCCCACATAGTGACTCTCACCCGACCAGCCCGCGTTCGCAAAGGTCTAAACAGACTGGGGCCCAGCTCCAGGGAGAGTCAGGAGGTCTGCCCTGAACCAGGAAGCTCTGGGGAGTGCACTCCACAGACAGACACTCCTGACTCCCTGCAAGTGGTCCCAGCTTTTATCCCCAAGCAGACACCTGACCTTTGTCAACTCACTGCGGGACCCCTGGGGCTCATTTCCCTTCTGGCTCTCCCTGCAGGGCCGGCTGCACCCTGGGGGGAAGCCATAAGGCAAACTCACCACCTCTTTATGAAGGGCTGTGGGAATCACCCATATGTCAACCTTAATTCGGGGACTCGGGGTTCAAACCCCAGCATTTCAGTGGCAAAAATAAAAAAAAAAAAATTCTGTTAAATTCACCATCCACCTTCTGCAACTTGTTTTTCTTTTTAAGAAAGTAAAGAAAGACTGCCTTTACTTTTCCTACCTCACTAGCATAGTACAGGCTAATATAGATAGATATAGATAAATTAATCTATTTCCCAAAGCTGTAACTATTTTAAAAAAAAAAAAAATTTCATGGGCAAGTTTTTACAGCCTAGTTTTAACAGGTTTAAAGTGGACAAGTTGCTGAATTCATAATCCCATCATGAAAATTAAGGCCAAGATCCAAAATTACTTTACAGAAGGGATATATAAACCAAATAATGATCTCATTTAATATTTTATCAAAAGCTAGCCACCTGGTATAGATTAAGAAGCACTCAGCAATATTGCACAGCAGTTTAGAACACAACATGAGGAATATCATACCCGTGGAGCCTGTGCAGGGAGTGGGGAGAAAGAGGTGGGATGTTATTGCATGGGCTGGGGCACATTCAAGCATGGCCATGACTGCTCCTCATCCAGCCCAGGCTGCCACAGAGCAACCTCACTCGGGTTTCAGGATTATGTGTCATGTCAAAGCCAACGCAACACCTGCCTTCTCACAACGTGATGCATCCCAGTGACAAGCCACAGCACTGAGGGGGAGAGTGCTGTATATTTAAGACACTTGATTATTCCAGGAAGCAAAGAAAATTTCTCACTTCAGGTTCTTAGGTTCAGTAACCTAATTCTGGTTACACTACGACACACACCGCCCTCAGTAAATACAAACTAGAGGTAATAGCAATGATTAATAAACCATAGGGGGAATAGTCCACATATGAGCATATGGAAAAATCGATAGGAATCAGCACAACTGTCAGCCAGCAGTGAAATAATGTGTAGAGATACCAGAGCACTCATTGATTTTAACTGTTGTGCTTCTAGGCAAAAACATACAAACAGGGAATCTTGTTGCACATTAGCAGGCTGTAAATTTCCAAATAAAATGCAGTACTAAAAGTCAAAGGTTGTTTCTTTGTTTTTAATAGTCCATCTGTTTTATTAAAACAGCCACACTTCCATATTAAAGCCTGTCTGGTGTGAGGTGTCTGCTCACCTGAAATTTGTGTGGGAACAAAAAGCATGACAAGAAGCCCACCCATATGTTTGTGCACATGCTTACTAGTACCTACATGAGGCACTTAATTAATTAATTAATGCTTAATCCTTTTTATTTTCACAGTGGGAATTTTTTGGTTAAAACTGAGAATATCTGCTTAAATCATCATTCTTTCCTACATTTCCCTCCTTACTAAAGCAATGATAACAATAAAAATAACAACAACAATAAAAGCTACATTAATGCATCAACTATTTAATCTGCTGAACATTACATATCTTGGAAAGACCTAGACATTCTTTAGCAAAGAAATTTTATTATAATCTTGTGACATCTGTGAAAATATCACTGGTTCATAACATACCATCTTAAAAACTGAGCTTGAATTATGGCCTTCCTACAAAAGTGAATGTAAAGGTTCAAAAAAAAACTCACTTGAGCATCTGTTCATGTCTGGTGTTCGGAGTCCGTAGTACCCCGATGGGCAGGAATGCAAACATTCACCGTATTGTCTCATTCCTTCTCTTCGGAGGAAGAAGAATAACTTGTGTTGGCATCTTATGCACCCATTATCCTTTGAACACGATAAACAGCCTTTGCAAATTGGATTTGGTCCATAGCTAGCTGCAAAATAAGAAGATAAATTACACTTAAGATCATTTGGGAATTATTTTGGCTGGAGGTCCTCTTCCCTCTAAAGCGTTATTTATGTACTGCACAATTACAGGTAGTTTTGAAAGGAAGGTTCTGAAAGTGCACTCACTCTCACACAACTGCACTGGCAAGTGAATAAAAAGAAATGCAATCTCTATATTTTTAGTTGCATGTAGAGCAATTTAATGAATTTATACACGTTCAAATGAAAGATATAAAATAAAGAGATAGACAAGCAAAGGCCAAGCTATACAAAGTTCACCAGTATAATATATGTAAAACCCAAGTGTCTGAAGCCGGGAACATAAGCACATGATAGCAACAAAATATATGAACATCAGCATACTTATATATGCACCTGAAATTATACATCCATAGAAATCAAGCAACCAGATAAATGCAATTTCTGACTTCAGAAGAGAGCAGTATTAAGACCAGAGAACCTCTGCACAACAGGTACAGCACCAGCAAGGCATGCTGTCCTAGAGCTCTTAGGGACCTAGAACAGCTGTCATCCTGCAGTCTTCTCCTGCTCTATTAAAAATGTCACGAAAAATATTTAAAAAAAAAAAAAAAAAAGTAACAGTTTTAACTTCTAAGAGTCTTTTTTCTACAAGTTGCTACCCAAAATGGGCTGAAAACCATGTGCAGAAGGAGAATATTTAGTGCAAATTTCCATTTCAGGTCACTAGCTGCTAGGCCTTCAATTGTATTCTCAGGTTTGGTTGGGTTTTTTTGTTTTGTTGTTGCTGGTTTTATTATTATTACTACTATTTATTATTTTTATTTCTTTTAAATTACTTGACTGGTAACTGCAGCACAAGCCTTAGCTGCATCACTCCTTGCCCTGATGGGCATTTACTGTTCTGCTTTTCCTCAGTCACAGAACACTCCCTTGTTCCCATGATGTGTCAACTCTTCAGGTGCTGAGTCAGTACAGCAGGTTAGCAGGTGGAAGATGGCTCAAGACATTACTGACGCTAGCATAACTTATCTGTTTTAAATATTAAATTGGCTACAAGACTTCACAGGAATTTGCCAGTTCAAACCTAGTTTACTAAAAACAAAAGAAAAATATTATCCAACAGAAGAAATGTGTCTTTGGGGTCTCAAGAGCTTTTGAATAGAGGCCACCCCAAGAGCACCTGGCTAAATGGGCAAGGACTATTTTTATTTGTTATATTTTTAAAAATTTAAAAAATTTATACTCTATCATAGTACTCTGGTATTTTATTTTTATGGATGGATAATTGAGGTTGTTCAATGAATGACCTGACCAGCAGAGCTAGGAAAAGAAAAAAGGCAAAGCCCACCATCCTCTGGAACCAGTAGCTGATAAGCTTTACTCTCACCTTCACACATCTGCGTGCCACATTCCCACTCCCTCTCTGCTCACAACCCCCACATATGCCTCATCAAGTTCAGTGCAACAGTGTTCAACTCCCATCTTGTACAAAATAATCCTAGTGGGTGGCAGGCAGGATTAGCAGCCCAAGCTAATTGCTGTGAAACAGCTCAGCCAGTGGTACACTTCCCGAGAGCTGGAGTTCTCTGCCACCAGGCTCACCTGGTGAGATCGTCTTGATTGGAATAGCACCCTTACCCTCTACGCTATCTGTAGATCCTTTGGCTCTCTTAACCCTTTTGTAATGTAAACCTAACAGACCAACTGCCTTATGCTCCTAAATCAGTTCCCATCTCCTGTTGCCCACAAGACCTCAGATACAACTTCTTCTACAATTCATCTTGCAACTACTTTAATTCACAATCCACATCTTTGAAGACAAGAAAAGAAACAAACACGATGAGCTAGGCCTAGATGCGCCCCTCATCTCCCTGTCAGCAGGCATTGCCTACCTGTAACTACATCAAATAATAAGTGGCCATGTACTCCAAAGCAATCGTTGCTTAACACATGGTCGGCAATCCTGTAGACTTATGAATCCCCTTTGAGCCTCCTTGCATCTCACTCTCAGTAAATCTGTACCTCCAGCTTGTTCAAGGTTCCTCAGAGAATCCTGTACTATAACAAAAGAATTAAAGGGAACAAAGCAAAAGTAAAGATGCAAGATGTCTGAAATTATTCACCACTCAGCATGTATTTTGGAGTTTGACCCAGCTGAAGTCAGGATCTCATACAGCATGTGTGCAATTATGACCTAGGGCCAGGCCAATTGCTGAACAGCATGGACATGGCTAGAGGTTACTGTTCTCAATAAGTGTGGCTTGGGGAGCAGGAACAAGGCCCTGGAGCAGATACATTTGTAGTGGCCATGAAGGTCTCACATCCACCTTCCATCATTGACCTCCACTAAAATTCAGACTTCCTGGCTACAAACTGTGCCTCAGTTTGACTCTACTGTCCCATTTTCTTTTACCTGTGACTGCCTACATGTTACTCCCCACAAGTACCTCATTTTTCTATTTCTGTTAAGATGCCTTTGTTGACCCTTTGTTCTGCACATCAGTTTAACTATGCTGACTTCGGGCTTCAGCCATAGCTCTGTCCTCACATGAAAAGAAGCAAACAGCTTAAAATAATCCTCCAATATCCTCTGTTATCCTCTGTTTAGGAGATGGATTGCACAACTTTCACAACTTAAGATCAACACAAAATTTATGAAATAATTCAATAATATAGTAATTTTGTAAGTTGCGCATATTTATCCCAAAATTTTAACTTGCATGTAGGTTCCCCAACCATGGGACATCTATACTCCCCTCCATTATCAGCCTTACAAATTATTTGTAGTTCCTATACCTATATTTCTTCCCTTAGAGCAACACTGTGAGATTCATGGATTTTTCTTTTATTTCTTTACAACATTAAGGGGGAACGGGGGGAAAGAAAGTTACTGAAGAATTATACAGTGGTAAAGGGAGATATTATTATTTGTATGCTGCAACACAGAGATGAAACTTTATGAAAGAATCTGAAAACTTCTCACTGTGTTGCTTAGGTACCAATCTGAATTATTTCTGGTAATTTCTGAATAATTAATAATTTCTGTCATTTTAACTTGTCCCAAGTAGGGAAAATATTATATGCTCTACAACTAAATTACTTGGACACTGAAAATATACTTTAGCAAATCAATAAGAGTAGCACTGTTTTTGGTGTCACATAGGCATGCCATCTTGAATATACCAACTTAACTTTCTCTCTTTAACCCTATATACTCAGGCTATAATTGAATTCTCCAAAATTTCCCATGCCCCAAAGTCTTCCCTTGACATCTCGATTTCTTAACAAAAATTACAACGTATTCTTATCACATGCAGCATTTTCATTTCTCATATAATTGCTTTTGGAAGAAGGAAGTGAATGCCTCTGTTCACCAGAAACATCCATACACTTCCTTTAGAATTTCTTCATAACCTCTTTTTTTTTTTTGTTTCCCTTATGTATTAGACTGCAAGAAAAATTAACAAGCTTACAAAACATGGTCAATCACATTCCAAGTTACCAGCTGCATCACATGCAATGTAAAACATCATGCTGCTCATCCCTCTTTCAACCCTGCCTGGAACATTCTCCTCAATTCTGTGTGCCAGGCAGGCAAGTTTCGTCCAGCCAAATCCCTCATGGAAACTCACTCCTTCCACAAGGCCCACAAATGTTAACCAGTGTCAGAGCGTTGCAGTCATCACATCATAAAACTGAAAACGCACACGCGCTCTAAGTTAGCACCGTCCTTTGGGTCTCACAGCACATGATTGCCTTGGCCGTCTAGTAAGATTGTAAGGTCCTTACAGCAGGAGTAATGTTTTGTACAGCCACAAAAGTCTGTACGTGACTGTGAACACCGCACATGAACACAAACACACCTTTATACAGAAAATGCATTTCCTATTCCTTCTGCTTCTACAACTATACTCTAGAGTATCTCTATATTTAAAGAAAAAGCCTTTACAGACTCAATCCCCTATTTTGCTTTTTTATTTTAAATCTGGGATTAAATTTGCCAAGTTTGAAAAGGTTACTTGAGAACACAGACTAGTACCCAAACACTGAATGAAACAGTTCTGAACTCTAGGGGTGTTCAAAGTTTCATGGTTTGGATCCATATCAAGTAAAATCAAATGTCAGCTAATTACTTTAACTCTTGTCTGGATCAAATGTATTTAAGCCATTTTGCTGAAGTGGTTTTAAGTGAATTGTTATGACTATTTCAAGTCACAAGAGAATCAACAGTACAAAATGAGTCTAGCCTGTTCCCCACAAGAATACAAGTTGTTCTGTAAGCAAGAGAACTAACAGCATTTGATTTTCTGTGATCCATCCTGCAGCCCATACCACAACAACTGCTACTAATTTGTGTCTTTCTTCTATACCCACTTGTTAGGTGTCACAAACCTCTTTTGAATGTAGTGTTTTGGCTTACCACAAGAACCTGGGGTTTTTTTACAATTCTGTAAAAAACAGGCTGAAATAGACAAACAAATCCAAAACCAACTGGAGAAAGAGAAGTGCCTGGCAGAGAAACAAAAAGTAGAAAAAGCCATTACCTAAACATCATTTCTACACAGGGACAGGCCAACATACTCATTATGTTAAAATTGTATGGTCCTTGCAGCAGCAGAAACGTTTTGTACAGCCACAGAAGCCTGTACACGGGTGTGAACACACGCACCAACACACACACCTTTCTACAGACAATGCATTTCCTATGCCTTCTGCTTTCTGCTTCCACGACTACACTCCAGAGCCGCGTGATTTCACAACTGTCTTTAGCCAATTTGAGAAGGTGATTTTCCAAAAAGAATGATTTTCCTTGTCCCAGTGTTTGAGGGGCTTGACTCCCTTGTGGTAGTACTGGTGCTTGTGCAGCCATGCAGTGACTCAGAGAAGCTCACTTGACCCAGATGGAAAAAGCCATCACAAAAAAAAAGGTATTTTCTCAGCAAGTGTTTCAGCTGCCTGTGCTGACTGACAGAGGAACACAGCCCCAACACAATGGGAAGGCAAGAAGATGTGGGGAGGCAAAGGATGGAATTGCACCTTTTAGCAACACTGGAAATCAGCCTCAAGAGACATGAAACCAAGCTTTCACCAGAAGGGTTATCAGAATAGCATCACTTGCTGCATGGTGATTGTGTCACTATTTCACAGTCTTCCATCTTTTGGACTCTCTGAAGTCAGAAATTTGGCTTACTAGCACAATGGCCAGATTAATAGCACTCTTGTCCTAACTGGGATTGCAGCCACGTAAATGCTGGTAGATGGAATTTAATTCAGATCTAGCAGAAATGTCTTCAAGACACTTACCACTATAAACATGAGGTGTGCAGATGGGACTCAGAGGAGGGAAGCAACAAAAAAGACCATACAAGCTCCACTTATTTCAGAAAGAGTAGATTTCATATTCCTGAGTTCAATTAATGCTATAAAGATATCATACACATAGCTCAATAAAACCAGCTGAATACACTCATGCCTGGCATGTGTCTTCAGGGTAGCAGAGAATGGAAGAATACAGATACACCAGCATTACACAGGGTACCAGTGTACTAACACTGTAAGACTGTAAGGTCATTATAGTTAAAAAACATCTTATGAGCTACGAACAGAGGCTGGCCAAGAAAAATACCTATTTTTCATTACAGCTGTGTAAAAGCAAAAGTAAGTTTTGGACAGAAAACTTCAATAACAACGAAAAAAAGGGGGGTGGGGGTGGATTTGACTACCACGACTCTAGTCATTGTCTCTAAGAGAATTAAGAGGTTCAAGGACAAAGAGGATTTTTATGAAAAATTAGCCCAATGCCCCATACAAAGAAGCCACAATACTTGTGCTTTACTAAAACATATCATTTAAGAAACCATTCAATCTTGATTTTTAAATTGTCAGTGGTAAGGAAACCACTACAACCTTTGTTAAGATATCATAAGGGCTAATCACTCTCACTGTTGAAAATCTACAGTGGAATTCTGAACTTCAAATAGCAACCACTAGACCTTTTTATATCTTTGCTTGCCAGATTGTTAACAGTTTTTCAATGTTTTTTCCCCAATACAGACACTCTGATCAGGTCAAGTCTTAGCCTTCTCATGGGTAAGATAAACAGAGCAAGATTCCAGAATGTCTCACCGCAAGGCAAAGTATCCAGTCCTTTGATCAATCCCTTACCATTTTATCTCAACAGGCTTATGGACACTAAAAAATTGCTCAGGAATGGAAAAGCGATTGTACCAGTGCCAAATACAGAATGATATAACTTCTTTTCCTAGATACTACTCCCCCAAAACATTCACGTGTTATGTAAGTTTTCTTAACCACAAAGACACCCTTTCCCAAGTACCACACTGCTCTGGGAAGGAAAAAGCCTTTTCCTGGAGTTATGCAGGAGCTCACCCAATGCTGTCTTTCTCAGGATGCTTGACCTTAACCACTCAGGATCATTTGCTCTGAAGCTGTCCACAACTCAGAAAACCCACGTTCCCTACTCCTCCTCTAAAGACAGATTAACTGTAGGGTGGCATCTCACTTCAATGAGTTTGATATAAATCTCACTAAGTTTATGCTCACAAGTGAACAATTTTGCCTGCTTATTATGAAAACATATCTTCACTCCCTTTGGAGGTTTTAATTATATTTTCAATATCATAATGCTATGCTTAAACTACTCTTATTTGTCCACCCACTTCATTCTCTCAGAACTGGTATAATGAACTTCTGATTATTCTAGTCTAGGCCTCAGAACACTTGTTTCATTCCGTGTGCATTGAAAAGACAGTGGACTTCTATTCCACTTCCAAATCAAAACATTTTACTTTTGCTACCTGGCTATCCAGCTAAATACTTTCAGAATTTCCTATGCTGTTTTCCCCACCACCATGACAGAGAAGATCATTGTGAAGAACAGTTAGATATTATTCTCCTTCAAGTCTCAAGAAATCAACTACATATTGAGGTGTTTTGCAATATTTAGTGACTAGAAGCATTATCAACATTGCACACTCACTACCAAATTCAGAAGCCTACTTTCAGGATGCCTTGGTTGCTTAGATATATTGAGAACATTAATGATTTTTCAGCTGGGCTGAACTGCCAATCCCAGAGACAACTAAGCCATCTTTCTTCATTCAACCATCTGGAGCTTTTAAATGCATCTCTCATAGTTCACTTTCTGGACACCTACTGTCAGCTGGAAACATTTAACTCCCCTTGTCCTCTTCTGTCTGCTGTTCACAGCCTACCCGTCCTCACTTGCCTTCAACTTTACTGCGTGCTGCTTCCTTCTATTTCTGACGTGAATCCTCCTCCACAGTTTCTCTCTGTTCTGCTCCTTGGAGGATATTGCCTCTCTCTGATAACAGAGCAGTGATGCTTTCTCAGTCTGGTTGCTCAGATCTCTCCCATTTCCCCAGTGAAAGTATTCATCCTTCCAGTCCAGAAATCCAGCGCTGTCAACAATTTACATTTTATGCATAGTAGCCTTTCTGGCTACTGCATGGAAAAAAAAATGGAACATATATTGCAGGTCACAAACACCGCTCTGTCATCTACCACCCTAACAATGAAGTACAGAAATAAACAGAGAGAGGGAAGTGTTCCTCTCCCTGTTCAAATGTTCTAGAAAATAGTATTTTATTGCTGTTTCCTGTTCACGTTTTTACTAGTTTTATCCTAGGCCTTCCCACTATCACTGACAGAGTAATTCCATACTTATGCTTGAAACGCCAGTGGTGAAAGGGCCAAGCATCACAGCCACAAAATGCATTCAGAGACAAAAAAAAAGGGTAAAGTAAAATACACTAAACAAAACTCTCTTCTCTTATATTCATGCATACATGTCAAGCTACATAACCTGGTCAGAAAGAAAAACCAACAAACATACAATAAATACAAAATGATGACCAAGCCTTACCAAACAGGTTCACAAATACCACTCGGAGGTCTGACTTAAAACCACCCCCCTCCAATACTTACATTTGGTGTTCGAAAGTCTTACATCATGCACATTCATGTGCATGTGGCATATCCCACTTCCAAGTTCTAACTCGCAGACCAATTCATTTCCACTATAGTAAGAAATTGCATTACACCAAAAAATGGACCAGCCATTTCCTGAAATCTGTTTGAGCTGTTGACCTGTGAAGTGGCTGCTTCAGTTGTTATCACACTGAGAAGAGTCCCTCCAAGATGACCTCTGTTTCATCTGCTTATAAGTTGCAAGAATGATTCTTTTTCTAGGAATCCTGTAGACTAGCAGTTCCAAAACATGACCATTCCATGCCCACCGCTGTACTGTTTGCACAGCTGTGGGCAGTTTTGTCTACTCCAAATCTCAGAATTCTTTATCTCATCTGGCATCTTCAGTCTTTGTAAAAATATCCATAATATAAGCTTTAAGTAAACTTCCAGAAGGTAGTTTTATGATTTAGGATACTTTATAAGCCCCAGATAATTTCGTTAAAGCCAGTAGCTTCATGTATAGCAAACCCAAGAAACTCCAGCCATAAAACCTGAGGTTTTTAAATTCAGAAAAAATAATCATGCTCCTTCCAGAGACTTACTATACCTTGGACCAACTTAACCTCAATCATCAAAAGAGCTGTGCCCAGCAGATCAAGAGAGTTGATTCTGCCTCTCTACTCTGCCCTGGTGAGACCTCACCTGGAATACAGCGTCCATCTCTGGACCCCCCAGCACAAAAAGGATGTAGACATATTGGAGCGAGTCCAGAGGTGGGCCACCAAAATGATCAAGTGATTTGGAGCACCTCTCATTTGAAGTAAGGCTGAGGGAGCTGGGGTTGTTCAGCCTGGAAAGAAAAGGCTCAGGGGGGACCCAACCCTGAAGTCATGCAAGGTCAAGCTTGATAGGACCCTAGGCAACCTGACCTACGTAGAGATGTCCCTACTTGTGTAGGGAGGTTGGACCAGATGACCTCTAGAGGTTCCTTCCAGCCTAAAACGTTCTATGACTCTATGAACTCATTCTATATGGTGATAATGTGGAAGATGAGAAGAGAAACAAAAATTAAAAAAAAACCCACTCCTTTAATTTCCTTATAACATCATTCTGGTGGGAAGGCCTGGTCAGTAGAGTCAACAAGGCAGTGTATTTCCACCTCTCAGGTGGTTAGAAGTCACGTGGACACCAGTCTCAGACCTTTCCCCTTCATGTTCCCATGCTATAGCCATCCAGAAAAGCACAGGCTGTCACAGCCTTTTTCTTAACTACAAAATTGGACAGAAATGCTCAGGAATGCAGCTTCCCCATGTGCATGCTCTGTGTGCCACTGCCTGATAGTACATTCAACAGCAAACTTCATCCAGCATACTGCTGCTGCAGATCAACATCTGGGACACAAATCCTATTGGAACAGTGTCCCAGGAATTTAAACAAATTCTTTTTTTTTCTTTTTTTTTTCCCCAAGCTTTTTAATATCTAGAACATTTCAGCTAGCTGCTGTGATTAAGATTCATCTCTAGCATGCAGGTGAATAAACAGACTAGAGATTTAATTTTTTCCTCTTTGATGGCGTGTTTACTTCGTCTTCTAAGTTATAACTTTTCCAAGCACCGAAAACTGCAGAGATCCAACACAGAAACGTTCCAACAAAAATATCGTTCCAAACCCAGATCCACCCAAACCGCTGAAGACAAAACATTATTGGAAGCACTAAAGCTAAAGAGGTGAAGATCCAGAACACTCTGCTTAAGACATCAAGTACAACGACATGCAAGATGACTTTATGTATGAGGCACAAAATTTCGCTTTGACTTTTCACTTTTATGGAACATTCCCTAAAAAGCTAGAAAATATTGAGAAACAGAAAAAAAACAGTAGTTATAGAAGGAGCTCAAGTCTTTCTTTTCACTTCCTGGAAGACAAAATCCAATATATTTTAAAAGTGACAGATATCAAATCTGGACTCTGAAGCTAAATAAGCCATACAGCAATTCCAACAGAAATAAACAGAGGCAAAGACTATATACTTATTTTCTTTTTTATGTTAGTCACCACTAAACTACTGACTATATGTTTAACTATTGTTTACTATCACATTTTATTGTACAACAGGAACCAGCATGGAAAGGAAATACCAAGCAAATAAATCTTTGACTGGGATTGTAAACCTGTAACAGTGAAGAATGTGCTGTATTTCTCCAGTTTATAAAGCAGTGAACACACTGGTTAGTGTTTCATAAATACCAAATTTCTCAAATGTTAAATAGCATGCAAACGGAGCTTTTTGCCTTTTTTAAAAGAATATTATTAAACTATTAAAAACTATTAAATATTATAAAACTATTATTAATCTATTTATAGACATATTTAAAAAGGTACAGAAAGCGGTACCTTCCAAGAATGACGAAATGCAAGGTTTAGGTAGTTGGGAATAGCCTGGAAGATTTAATGGCCTCAGACATAAGGAGCCAAGTAGGAAACTTTAAGAAGCATGTAAGGTTATATTCACGGCATCCAAAGTCTTGCAGAAGAAATGTTGTACAGGATCTTACATTAAGCAAACGCTAGTTCTGAGAAGACCTTCAGAGGGGTTCTGTACAAGCAGATCTGCCAGACGTCCAAACCTGATGGAGACACCTGGGTTTCAAGTTAGACATTAGGTTGACAACAATACTTAGACCACAAAGTGGTAAAATTGCTCCTCACAGTACTGCAGAGGACTGCACTGGTAGTCTCCAGGTAGATATGACAGGTCTGTAGAGAAACTTTTGGGTCCTGTGTAGACACAGCACTACATTTCCTCAGCTACAGCAGTTGACAGAGAGTGGTTAGTGATTATGTCTGTGCTAGAAAACCAGTACTACTTACAAAGTCCCAGGTGGGGTACCTGAGCTGAATTCATTTCAGCTCTACTGAAACACTGGGCAGAAAGAAGGTAGTTTTCTCCTTGCCCAGGGAGGAAATTCAAAGCTAGATGGCTACTGTGGTCCCCCAACAGCTACCTATTTGCAGTTTGTCCAGGACTCCAAGTGCCATCACAACACTCCTAAACAGGAAAAGGAAGGCACAGCCATTTAAAGCCCCAGGTAACCTGCGCTGGCCTCACCTCTGGCCCTGCCTGGAGCAGGAGATTAGTAAGGGAGGTCTCTCCTGGACTGATTTCATAGGACCACTCTCCTGTGGTCCTATGAACTGCATCTTAGATATCAGATTTCGCTTCCTGCTTGAAGGAGGCAGCCTGAGCTACATGATGTGTAACTTACTTCTGATGGAGGAAGAACAGGTAACAAAACACACAGGGATATGGAAAGTTTTCTGGACATCCAGATATATTCCTTTTCACAGGAGATCCCACAGCATGAGGCAACAAGTATCAATGAATGAAATGAAAATAAAGCATTTTCGAAATGTGCTGTAATAGCAGGTAAAGGAACATAAAAGATATCTTCACAGCTGGAAATATCCTTTCCCACATAAAGAGAACCATGTTGATAGAAAAATAGAAGCTCACCAGAGGAAAAGACCTGTAGGTACCAATACAGTCCAGCTCAAATGAGATTAAATTCATGAAAGCACAAGAAAACATTCAGCATTGGCCAAAAACCTTTGAAAGTTGCCCTTGGAAATGTTCCAGAAGGACAGATAGGAACATCCTGCTTCCTGCAGAGGACATCCCACAAGTACAAGCCACCCTGCCCTACTCTTGACACTAGAACTGAGGTTTCATTACTGCACTCCTAAAAGAGAATTTGGATATAAATACCCACCTTGTATTACCAAGGCTGAGAATAAGAGACTATCTTCAAATGCTGAAAATCTCAACCATGCCCCCTCATTCCAGAAGGTGAGACTTCCTGGGTGATGGGGCAGTATTCTGCATCAGGCAAACAATTACCCTGTAGTGTCATACACACTGAAGTACAGCAAGTCCATGGCCTATAAAGCTCACACACAAGACTAAAATATTAAATACTGGTGGACTTCCAGCCCTCCCAAGACAACCGGATAAATTCTGCCTTAGCCATCAGCTATCAGAAAAGAAAAATGGCATCCCAAGAACATTGTCATTGGAGAAGAATTATGTGAGATAGATGAGTATTTAACAAATGTTATTTAGAGTTTCTTGAATAAGGTGAGCTCTTTATGAAGTTATACAGAGCATTATCTTAGTGTGCTTATTATAGGGCAATTCCAAGTCAGATTAAGTTTTAAGACAAAAGACAGGTAAATGCTGATCAAAAATTAGCAGTTGGCAATGTACCTGTGAGTTTTAGACCAGCTACATTTCTATTGTATAACCAGTACATAGCATAAGCCAGAAATGTGATTATTTGAAACCTTGCAAGGGCCAAAATTGCCAAGCTTAAATTGCTTGTGGGTGTAATTGGTTGGAAACAAAAATTAGACACTGGAAAGAGTTAAAATTGGTCATTATTTATGGATATTATACTGGATGAGTAATAAGCCATAGTACCACAAATATCAGAAAAAAAAAACAAAAATGTAGGCCAAAAAAGACCCTTCTGAAAAAAAAAAGTTATTTGGAAGTGGTATTAAAGCACAGCTTCAAAGGATGGAAAGACAAGATGTACATAGCAAATACTGTAAGTTTAAAAATGGCGATAATTGGCAAATAACCTACAGGGAACAAAAAACTCAACCCCACCCCTCCAAACTCTCAAATCCCAAAACTCAACACTAAAAAGAGACCAGAATAACAAATCATATTTCTAACACTAAAAATAACAGAGAAATCAAAAGAGTCTAAGAGTTACATCTTGTGTTTGGAATAAAGCAGGATGTATCCACCCAATGTGATAGCACAGCTGTAATCAGAGGTTTGCCATCCATACAAAAGGAAGCTATGCAAGACCATTTGCCAAAGGAAAAAAAAAAAAAAAAGAAACTATCACTGCCAGTCAATTGCTAAATCCACTAACTTAATGTAACCATCTAGAATTAATTTTTTTAGTAAATGTTTGAAGACTGAGCCCAACAGCTTGGAGGTCAGCCTATGTACCAACCAGGGAAGTACGGACAGATTCACCTGACATCAATTTCAAAGAAAATGGAGTCTTTATGGACATACTGCATGACTGAGAAGCAGAGACTAAACAAGTATACATACCTCTGTAATAGATAGATAGGTAGATAGAATTAGCAAGGGTTTAGATCAAAATGCACTGTTACTCTCTATGAGCATGGAAGAAATCTATTGGCGAGTTATACTTTGATTTCTTCAAGTCATCTGACTCAGTAAAACATGACATTTTGATTTTAAAACCCAGTTCACCAACTTACTTCTAAACGTACACTGCATTAAGAAAGAATAAAAAGCACCAAAGAATATAGAATACCTTTGCTGGCACAGTCTCCAGACGACAAAAGGTGATGGGGTAACAAGTCATCAGAAGGAACTGTTAATGGTACAGAGCAACCTCAAATCTCAACTAAACATTTACAACATAAAAAATGCAGCTGAACAAAAGTAAATACCAGCCACCCAGGGGAAGGGAGGGAGGGGTTCCATCTTTCTGGTGATGACTGGAAGCTGATCTTAGGCTTGAACTAAAACAGGATGTGTCCACCATGTAATTAAACTCTGGAATGTGCTACCTGTAAGATGGAGGCAGGGGGAGAAGGGAAATGGAAAAGGTCTGGACTGGCTCGAAGCCCTTTTTAGGGATACTGCCTCTCTCTTCAGAAGTTGTATGCTTCCATTGTACTTCTTGGATAAAGTACTGGTTCCTGCCCCTGAAGTTATAATTCATGTAGCTTGCATGACGAGTGTCTGTCACATTTTGGATCATCAGTATGCTTTTATATCAGGAATCCAAATCATCTGCTATAGAATGAGCTTTGCTCTACATGCCAGAGCAGTCTTGGAGATGCATTTCCTTCAAATTAACATGAGCTGAGAACTATGCTCCCAGTGTATCCCTGATATTCTTCAGCAAGTACTATATGTCACAGGACCAGATTAGATGTAGTCCAAAGTAAAACCCTGAAACTTGTAAAACATGGACACCATTTCCCCAGAAGTAGTAGTTTAGTTCTACAAATGCATCCCACTGGACTTAATTTCTTGCTGTTGTAGACATCACCAGTGAGTCTCTCCTGATGCCAGGTGGAACACATGCCCAGATTGCCCTCATTAGTTTCATGCCTGATAAGACATTAGTTGTAAGTCATATATGGTCCCATATGTCAGGGCCCAGCGAGTAACCTGAAACAGTTACCAACTTTAACATGCAAACAGCAGATGTAGTTTCCCAAGAGTGAGGGAAAATTATTTTTCTTCCTCTGAATGATCAGAGACGGGCCATAACTAGGCTCAAGTAACATGCTAGATTAAAACTCACATCTAGTTTGTATCTCTCCTCCATACACTCAGAGTCACACTAGTGACATCATCATAGACTGGCAGCATGTGGCACAATTTACCTGCTGAGACTGTCTGGGTAATTTTCATTTAATATCTCACCTTTCCAAGGACCTGAAGCACTGCTGTAGTTTAGTAACCTGTGAATTGCAGTGCTTTGTGCCAGTGAGTCTTTAAACTACATATATCTGAGTAAAAGGTAATAATATTTGGCAATGTATTATAATAAGAGTCCTTCCTGGTCTTAAAAAACAAATGAGAATATGCTAAATAAATCAGTTTAATTTTTATTCTCTTTATTTATAAAGGCTGTACCTCTGAGAGGATGAATGCAGTACTCAAGGGAGCCCTCAGCTTAGGACAAGGCACACCTAGGTTCAAGGAATAATTCAGCCACAGGTGTTTTCATGACTTTGGCAAATAACTTAGCTTCTCTTACTCCAAATTCCTCATTCTTAAAATTAAGATAATAGTACTGTTCTATCTCACAATAAAAGCAGCATCAATATCCTACAGTAAAAAGTTATATGGGCTTATATCTCATGTTAAAAAAAAAAAAAAAAAAAAAAAATCACAATTCCCTTAAAAAAAAAAAAATGGAAAAACTTCACTTCTGGAACATTTCATAAAAGAAATTACTTCTCCAAAGTTCTCACCTCAGCTCTCAAAACACTTCAGTCCTAGAAAACACCAGAGGTAAAACCTATGTAAGCCACTGAATAAACAGCCACTGAAAAACTCAGACCAGAATTTTCAAAGCACTTGAAACCTGACAGCTAAATCGATACTTTGATATTCAAACAGGTTCTTATTTTCAACGTTGCTGTACATTAACAGACTCCAATAATTTCAAATAAGTCAGTACAAGCCAAGATCACTCCAGTTATGAGTCTCCTGGTACAGTTTCCTGAATGATAAATATTTGTTGATAGCTTGCCAGAAAGGAAAGACTGTGTAGTACAGCCTTGGTGCAACTAGCTTTAGTGGTGGCCTTTAACTCAGCTTGCTAAAGCACATAATGAATACAACTCTCATTACTAGATTTTTGACTCAAAATAACTAACTGGAAGAAAGAAGAATATATCTTCCCACTGGAAGCAGATCATATCTGTTTTCTGTAAAGACAGGCAGAAGTTCTTTCCACTGGAAACCCTGGTCCACTGGGAAAGTTCATGTAGAGCCCAAAAAGCATCATCTGAGTAAAGAAAATCCTAGCCATACTGACATTTAACAAGAGCTGTCTAAAAAATAGCATTATTAAACACGCTGTCATATATTTGTCCAAAGTCACACACTGGGACCTAAAAAAAAAAATAATTATAAAATTTTTTAGAAAGTCTTTATTTATCTATCTGTAAAGAGAAGCCTTAGTGTGGACAGGTCTGGGACCTCAAATGAGAAGAAATGAAAATGACTGGAAACAAATTTACTTCATTGCATAGATTAATGCAAGCTCATACCCTGCGAAGGAGAGTGCACTCAAAGGATCCCCCAATGCACCTGCTTTCTTCACAGTTATTATCTCACAGGAAGAAAGCAAAATATTTATATGCATCTCTCAATTTGTATCTCAGATTTGAGTTTGTAATTCCTTAAGATTTTTAGGAGGCATTTGTGACACAAAGCTGCAGCTGAGAACCATAAGCACATTTTTATCTCTTAATTAAACACATTGATATTTAAATTTACATTTAAACACTTAAACTGAAGCCTCAAGTTACATAATCTCTGTGGTGGTGTTTTTTGTTTGTTTCTTTTTATTATTTCCTGACACCATGAAGCATACAGAAAACAGGCTATCTGAACCTGAAGTACGTTTTTAAAATAAAACAGAATAAACGATGCAGTTAGAATATTCTTCAAAGAACACCTCCTCTCCAAAACATGACCGCAAAACCAGCACTGTGGTGTTCCACACCTGTGCCTCAAGGACATCCAAAACAAAGTTTGCTCCAGTTACAAGCTGCACAGATGTAAATGAGTACATGCAAACATATACACACCCATACAGGTTTCCTGACAAAATCAGCCCTAGAACACAACCGCTTCAATCACGTCATGGAAGGTGCTTGTATCTCCCTCAAAGGTTTTGTAGTCTCTTTGCTTTCTGTTAAACCACTTAAAAAACATGGCCTCCATAATTAAGATGTAAATAAAAAAAGAATTTAGATTGCCAGTGCAAATTTATTTCCTTATTTTTAAAATACACAGGCTGGAACCTAAAGCATTTTTTGTCACAATGCTGGCTTTGCAAATCCAACACTGCAAACAAGCAGCTTTTAACTCTGTGAAGCAAGAATGATTGAGAATGAATGCAAGATAGTTCCAGAACAAACACTTCATTTTATAAAAGATTTTTTATACTTTCAAGACTATTTCATCTGTTTTGTTAATTCAAAATATAATCACCATGTATCCATACAGTACTAGTAACTGTTGCCTAAACACTTATTTTCAGCAGCTAATATCACCATCATCCTGATATAGCATGATCCTAAAAAGGAGTAAGCTCCTCATTTTAGTGTCCTTTTATGCCTGGTAAGTAATATCAGTGGCTCCTTACATTCAGGATCATGGGACAAGACACAATGGCCCAAGTCACTAAGATCAAGGACCTGGCATAACCTCCATGAAGGGAGAAGGAGAGAGTACCAAGTCCTGTACATACAGTGACTGCCAGTGCTTCCATATGGAGCTGTAAATGCCTGGCTTACCACCAGCCAGTGATGATAAGTTTGTTATTAAACTCAACCCTTTACAGTAGACTTGGCTCCAGCTACTCCCTCTTTCCACCTGAGCAGGAGCACTGGCCCATGTGACTGACTGAACACAGAGCACACAAAAATATATGGTGATGTTAACTTTGTGGCTGTTTTCCTTCAAAAAACCCTTGTCTTACATCTGCCTGAACCCAAAATGAAATAGATAAGTATCTGATAAAGATAAAAGATAAAATAGATTAATTTGAATTGCCATGGAAAATGCAGGAGAGAGAATCATGTGTGACTTAGATATTTCATTGTAACCAGAGAAGAAGACTGGATCTTGGAAATGAGCTTCCCCTCTCTGCAAGCTTTCTGTTGGGATTGTTTGATGATGCAGTGCAGTTGAGTCAGACTAGGATTCTGGTGAAAATATATAAAATATCCTGCAGTAAGGGAATGAAAGGTGAGGGGGAAGATGGAGATAGATATAGATATATATAATGGCACCTTCCTATGCACGTTCTCTCCTCCTATGCTCCTCATATACCACCATTCCCCATGGAGCTATTAAACTCGGTTGATAGCCCCTTACAGTTACTACAACCATCTGATTTTTATAACTTCCCACTCAAGCCTTTCATTAACCCCAGACTCACTCGATGCCAAGACTTCCCTCCTGGAGCACCAAAGCTATGTGTGGAGTCCAGTAGGTGAGCCAGGGAGACATCGCAAATTGGGAGAGTGTGCTGGAGCTACTTCAATTTGTGGTGAACCAGAGGAAAAGGACCAATTGCACAAAGGAGTTAGGAAATGGATAGAAGGTGTTAAAATATCCATTGAGAGCATAATATGTGAAAGGACACCCAGAGCACAACAAAACCTAACACTGAAGGCATCTACAGAAACCAAATTCATCTATCCAGACCTGATTCTGCAGGGAGTGACCCATAAAAGCAGATCCCGAAGAGCCACCACACACCTATCATTGTACATTTCCTGACTTCTAGGACTGCAGCACAGTCAGAAAGCAGCAGATTTCCCAGTCTTGTTGATGTGGCAGCTTTGAAATTAGAGGCACATTTCAATTGCTTTTTAGCAATGACCTCACATGACATGCTTTGGCTGAGAATATATTTTTATATCTACTTATATCTCCCTCCCTCCAAATGGAAACACTGACAGGTTTCTAACCCCAGAAATGTTGGCAGGAACCATAACAACACAAGTCTGGTTTAAAATGTAACCTGTGACCTGGAAAGTCATTTTTAACACTTTGGGTTTTAACATTTTGTATGCCTTTTTAGCATTGGTTAAATATAAAAATTAAAAAATGAAAAAGAACCCCAAGTGCCAAAAATGCACAGAATTTCCTCACTCTCTCACTCTACACTATGGTCCTTGTTAAACAGCTTCCTCCATCTCCAAAGGTGTAGGAAAAACATAATTGTGCCATATCCATGCATGAAAACATTGTGCTATGCTTAGCTCTGCCTTATGGCAAGGGCTGTTAAAAACATTCATTTTAGTTTAACTTTGAAAGAAGCAGACAGAAGGATGGATGAACACATTTGGGTTGGAAGAGACTTTTAAAGGTCATCTAGTCCAACCTGCCCCTACAATAAGCAGGAA